>NC_056748.1:381834545-382099545 GCF_019279795.1 Protopterus annectens
AAAAAAAAAAAAAAACATGAGTCAGGCAAGGAATACTGTAACTCCTTTTTTTTTTTTTTTGTCGACCATTAGCCCCTCTCTCCCGGCCAATTGACCTCTTCATTCCCCATCACCAGGGCAAGAGTTGATCAGGAGGGCCATCATTTTGACACCCATCAGAGGTGGTTTGAAGTATTTTGCTTAAGGCCCTACCTATATTCCCCATGGAAGTTTATCACATGGCGATAAAGGGGGACATGCAATGGGCTGTCCACACTAGTTGTCCCTCACTTCTGCAAGGGGCGTTTTCAGTAAGCAGCCCCACCTTCCATCAAGCATGGGATGTGGTTCCCACCTTATTCTAGAAAAGAAAATCACATTCCCTTTTGTGATCCCCTGGAGAGGTGAGTAGGCCATCCCATTCACTCATTTCCTCTCTTCTCCTCTCTGTCTGGCTCTTCCAGTGCTGTGGACTGCTAATTGAACCCTGGTTGCCTGGGTGGAAGCAAGGGCTCTATCCCCCTGTGTCATGGAGCCAAGCTCAGCCCCATGGTTGTTATTGAGACATACTGAAAAAGTATTGACGTTAACAGAAGATGCAAGTACATACTCTCATAAGAACCAAATTATACCACTTGTGGTCAAAAGCTATTCAAGCAACTTATCAATACTGTCCACAAATTACACAATGCTATTAAATCAACTAAAATGTGTAGAGCAATCACTGAAATCATTGCAATTCTTGACTTATCTATAAATATTAAACAAAAAGAACAGTACTTTAGAACTTAAGAAATCAAAACTCCAGGCTTATATATTAAGAGACAGCATTAATCAGTTTTGTAAAATAAATATATTTGGACACAGTTTTTGCACTTTTCAGATAACACACTGATATGTTAAAACAAAAGTAGGAAAATCTATGCGGACACTGTACAGCCATGACTTGCTGCATGGCAGAAATGACTATACAGCCATCATTACAAGTAATTAGGGCAAATATCTCTCCATCTGTTACATACCATGCTGAAATCTGGCCAGATGACAGACAGCTGAAACCATAAACGCTGCTTATGCAGAATTAAGGAAAATTCTAAGAATTCCAAACTTTCCCAAAAATACACAAGTTACAAGTCAGATGCTACAATGAACAAGCAATAATAAATGTATAAGCATTAGCAACCTGTGTCAAGACCACTCAAATGGAAATTACAGATTAAAAAAAGGAAAGCTGAAAAGAAAATGAAGTAAGACCTAGTAAGTTCATAGGTAAGTACTACGCTCACTGCTCTTGCAGGCCATTTTAAGCTTAGCAAATTTCACTTTTTATGCTCAAAATAAGCTATCCCATTTGGCTATAGATTGTCCTTACCCGTTCTATAGTCAATAATTAAATAGTACCACTAATGAGAATAAATGGGATTACACCATAGATCATTTCAAAAGGATCCATGCATGGAATAAAGCATTCAGAAGCTGCCTCTCTCCACTAGTAGCACAGGGGGAAGTCTGAGGTAAATCTTTTCTTTCCCAGCCACAGATCTAAGTTGCATTTAAATATGGACAGGGATGAACTTTATTTTATTTGGATGGGAAGTATGTTCCACAGCAGCAGTGTCCTCTGCAAGATATACCTGTCCCTCCAAGCTGTTCTGTTGATGTTGAGAAAGTGGTTTAGATCTCTATACCAAGTACATCCAGTGTCATTTGACTTGCTGATATGCAGTAAATCCATCAGTAATTGGTCAGAGAATGCCCTGTATGCCAGACACAAGTTGCCTCTTAGCAGTCTGTAGGATACAGAGTATAGTGATAGGGCTTTGAGTCTGTCAGTGTAGGACATGTTTAGGTCTTGTAGCCTTTAAGTATAATATCTCTGTAGGCATTTCAGTTGCTGCATGTGACTGGACAGATACGTCAGTACTGAAAAAACTCAGGGTTGGCTTAATCAAAAAGACATCTCATGAAAAAATGACTTTAACTGACAAATACCCTCTTGACTAATTATAGGCAATTTTAGACCAAAAATGAGAAAAACAGCTAGAATCAAGAAAGTAAGTACTCATTTTTTTGCAAAAAAATTAGCAATCAATTTCTATTCTTGGGACAGAAGGTTGAAGTCCATGGTCACAGCTAAAAAGGGTCTCCGGGCCAGTCCACCTGCCCAGTTACCAAACTGTAAATAAAAACAAGTAAAAATGTCTATTTAAATGAAATATAAATCAGAGTCAGAATTTTGGAATTTAATAAAGAAAAAATTTGCAGTGTCAATATACGGGTCTTAGCAAAGTCTTCTTGAAATGAAATAAATGCAATAGCCTCTAAAAAAAATGACATGATAAAAAATTGAGAAGCCTGAATTCATTACTGAAAAGACTAACAAAAAATATTGAAAAGACAAAGGAAAAATCTGATTAAGAATAACTATATGCAGGTTTACTGCTTTTAAAATGCTGACTGAAATGTGGATTTTAAGACGTTTTAATAGCATTAAAGGAAGTTTTTATGTTGTAAAGTACAGTTGTGTAAAATCTTAATCCATAATAACAGCAGATGTATTTCTCTTCACTACTGCAGTACTCTTTATATAAGGGATCACCTGCCAATGATAGCCAATGTCTAGCCAGTATACCAAAGCCTTAGGAATTTATAGACATTGTACATCACAATAGACACCCTGTCCTTATGAAAAGCTAAAAAAAGAGTAACAGCCATAAGAGCCTGGAGTTCTGAGACTGTTTTAGCTGAAGTAAATGCCAAAAGAATAACAGTCTTCCAAGTAAAATGTTGGAAGAAAGCTGAAACTGAAGGCTCAAAAGGAGCCTTAGTCAATTTTTCAAGCACAAAACTGAGGTCCCAGGAAGAGGGAATAAGCTTCCCGGGAGGCATGACATGGAGGACACCTTTAAGAAATTGTTCGACCTCAAATCTAGAGGCAAGAGGAGGAGGAGGAGTCAAGGGCAGACAAGCAGAAATAGCTGAAATATGTTTTAACTGAAGAACATGCTAACCCAGCCTGGAGCAATTTACAAAAATAAGAGAGAACCAAAGGGATCCCCACTGAAAAGTGATCCTGGTTATGAGAAAGACACTAGACAGAAAATCTCTTCCATTTGGACAAATATGGTTTCCTGATAGTGGACTTCCTGGCTTCCTGCAGAACCCTAATTACCTCCTTAGAAAAGAGATGCCTAAAAGGGATCAAAACCCTATCACCCACAGCGGTAAAGAGTGGACAAGTGAGGATGGATCAGAGCACCCTTATCTTGTGAGAGAAGGTACAACCTGTGAGGTAACTTGTGATGACTGCCCCTGGCTAACTAAAGAATGGGAAGCAATGCTGTCTGCACAAAAGGGAGTCACCAGCAAGATTTTGAGGGAGTTGTACTTGATTTTGAGCAAGGGCCTTGGAGTTAGAGGAAAGGGAAGGAAGGTGTAGAGAAACATCCCCTTCCAATGGGAAGACAGTGTGTCCACCTTCCAAGCCAGAGGGTTTGGGACTCTGGAAAAGAAAAGAGGAAGTTGTCTGTTTAAAGGGGAGGCAAAAAGATTTACAGTGGCGCACCCCATCAATGAACAATGTCCAGAAATACATCTCTGTGATGCACCCACCTGTGTAATGGTCCTGCTTAAACAGCCTGCCACTATATTTTGACAACTACCCTCTCGACTAATTCTAGACAATGTAGAAAGCCTGAAGAGTCACTCGATACTGGACAGCTAGATCCCAGACTTGAAGAGCAAGTCTGCATAGAAGCTAGGGACTGTGCCCCTCCTTGTCTGTTGATATATCACATCACTGTAGTACTGTCTGTGAAGAATATGAGAGGCTGTTGAAGAATGAGGGAATGAAAAGCCTGGAGAGCTAAACGAAAGCTCTCAGCTCCTTTATGTTGATGTGATCTTAGGTCTGATGGGGAGGCCAGAGACCCTAGACCTTGTGGGATCCAAAGGAGGCCATCCACCTCCTATCCAAAGCATCTGAAAAAAGTTCATGAGATGAGATTGGAGGTTGTAAAGGAAGTCTTGGGTTGAGAGAATGCTGATGAATCCGCAACTGAAGCTTGAGTTTGAGACATGGAAGGAAGGGAACTAGGAAATTCAGTGGATGACAGTGTGGAAGTTGCACTGACTTGAGGAACCACTGTAGTTTTTTCATATAAAGTCTGGCTAGATGCAGCATAGGGATGGTGGAGACCATGAATCCTAGAACCCTGTGAAAATCCCTGACTGTAACTGAATCCAGAGGAAGGAGAGATTGAAAAAAGGTGATAAGAGAGAGAGAGTCTTGGGTGGAGGTAGGGAAGCCAACATAGGAACAGTGTGGATCCTGCAAATGAGAAAAAAATAATCCTAAAAAGCAACTAGGACTTATTTCTGAAAGCTTATGGTAAATCCCAGGCTTTGTAATACACAAATTGCAAAATGGAAGTGCTGAAGCAGTACCTCTTGGATGAAACCTGAATGAGCAGGGTCATTTAGATAAGGAAAGATCTGAGCCCTCCACATCCTGTAAAAAGTCATGACATGAGAGAGTCATTCGGTGAATACCCTTGAAGCAGTAGAGAGGCCAAAGAGCAAATCAGAGAACTAAAAATGCAAGGAAGAAACAGAGAAATGTAAAAACTTCATGAAAAGGGGATGAATGGGGATGTGAAGATAGACATCCTTGAAGTCCAGAGATATGAAGAAGGCCCTGGGAAGAAGAAAAAGAACAGTGTTTGATGGGACAGCATCTGAAAGGAAGGGACCTTTAGAAAGGTGTTGACAAAGGTCCAAAATGAGTCTCCAGGTGCCTGCTTTCCTTCCTAAGAACCAGAATCATCCTGGAATAAAATCCTTTCTCTTCCCTCGGAGGGGGCACAACCTGAATGGAGCCCTAAGCCAAAAGGCCCTGAAGCAGTTCTGGAAAGAAAGGAAGCTGTTCCTGAGGAGGCTGAGGGGTGCCCAGAAAATGAGAAAGGGATTTCCAAATCATGAAATATCCTTGGCAGATGGACAAACCCAAGAGTCTTGAGTGACTCCTTAACCAATTGGTAAGAGACAAGGAAAGACGAAGAGATATGGTAAGGGAGATAGAACCTAATTTGTCTTGAAAAGGAGGTTCTAAGAAGTAAAATCGGAGTAGATTTAGCATAAGGTACAGACCTAGAACCCTTTTTACCTTTAGGAGGAGGGCGAGCCTGTCTACATACAAAAGCAGATTTGGGTGGATAATTCCTCTGGAATTTAGGAATAGTAGACACAAAAATATGTTTCAATTCCTGCAAGGCCTTGCCATTATTCTGGAGGGACTTAGAACCAAAAAGGCTCTTATTATCAAGAGAAGCATTCAAAAATTTAGCCTTAATATCATCAGGTAAGGGCTAAGGACGAAGCCAAGAGTAACTTCTCAAAATGGAATCAAATGCAGCAGCCCTAGAGGAAGCATCAGCTGCATCATAACTGCATTTAACAGAGTTATGGGCACTTGAGAGGTAGAACCCAGTAAAGAAATGGCAGAGACCTTCCCTTCTGAATCAAGGAGGTCAGAGATTGCCTGAGAAGCTTGAGAAAGAAGGGCTAAAACATACCTGATTATATGAGTTTAGTAATTAATATCCCTAAAAGCCAGGGTAGCAGCAGTAAATACCTTTTTGCCTAGACATTCCATGGCTCTACTATCCTTATCTGAACAAAGTAATTTAGCGAATGGCAAAAGTTTATACAGTCTGTCAGAAGAGACAGATACTACAGAAAAAACTTACAATTATCAGGCACCTTGTAAATCTGTCAGGTTTCTTATAGGCTAAGAGAGTGGTAATCTGGGGCAACAGAGGTTGCTAAAAAGTATCTAAGAGGGCAGCCAAGAGTGGAGGTACAGCAGACGGCTTAGGCGAATCCATCTGGATGAGTTCATAAAACCTATTTTGAATATCAAAGATCTGAGAACAGTCCCATTTGAGATATTCCATCATGTGAGAAATAGTATCCCCAAAGGAGAGTTCTTCTAAGGGAGAGTCTGGACTAATAAAATCTTCCTCCTCAGATCCATAATATAAGGGGGGAGGGATTTGAGAAGAATAAGCCAAAGACTCTTCCCCAGAATCCAAATCTTGTTCAAAGGACTCCTGCTCTCTAGGTCTCTTAAGAGGAGTATATGACCAGGGAGGAGCAAGCACAGAAACTCCTTGAGGAGGCTTCAAGTCCATTAAACAATTCAACAACCCCTATGTAAAATCCTGCCATTCATGTCAAGGACCATTAACAGTAGCGGGAATATGCTTGTGTTTTGTTTCTTTTGAGGAACATCTGCCTGAAAACCCCTTGCAGGTACTCAACCAATGTAGCAGGAATCTCCTTCTGAACTAGGATCTGCAGTATCCCCCTCGGTCTCTCTAATCAGACAAGGTTTCCCCTCATCATCTAGAGCAGATGCCTGAAAGGCCTCTGAGGATGTGCAAAAAATTGGATCCATGCTGGCTGCTGACAGGGTCATAGCAGGACAATCCGAGACAAGAACCAGATGAAACCCTGGGCTTCACCAGCATCAAGAGAGACATCTGGGGGAGGAGGGACAGCAGCCATATCATACCTCTCGAAAGTACTGATGGTCACCAAATGTCCTCAGTTTAGCACCATACTTTTGTAATGGAAAAACATTAAAGAGAGAAGTTAGGAAGTAATGAAACAAATTTTAGTTTCAGACTTCACAACCCACAGAAAATCATTAACAATACTAATGCAAAAAAAGTTTGATGCTATCAACTGTCTAATTTTCTAAGACCAATATAAGTCAAAGGTACAAGTACCAATTCAACATCACAAATGCAGATATAATAAGCACTAAGTCAACTATACACCATGAGCATCAGACGCAAATGTTATGTATCCCTGAATCCAAAAGGTAGAAAACAGGGATATGGCACAGTTATCATCACTTGCATGGGGTGTTGTGTGGGGGGCAGGAAGCCTAGGCTGACACAAAAGGTGTGTGTGTGTGTGTGTGTGTGTGTGTGTGTGTGTGATTGCATGTGTATAATATGGTACAGTTATCATCACTTGTGTGTGTGTGTGTGTGTGTGTGTGTGTGTGTGTGTGTGTGTGTGTGTGTGTGCGCATGCTTGTGTGTGTATAAGAAAAAGAATCAGGCAGACATTTGGATAAAGTACCAAATGGCCAGTGAGACAAAATGAGCATTCAGCTTCATGGCTGAACCATGTAACTGTTGTGTGTGTGTCTGTATGGAAACTCCAGGTGAAACAGGCATGTGAGTGTCTGTACCAACACAGGCAAGCTCTGTGCTAGCTCTACATCTTACTGAACCACGAGAACTGGCACTTTCACTCCCACGGTCAGATGCACTGCTGCTATCTGAATATGACTGATATCTACTGGCTGAGGTCCTCTCACAAGGGCACCCAGGACCATGACCCCATGGCCTGCCATGTCTGGCTGCGGACACCTCAACCACTGACAGAGTAGTGGAAGGACTGCCACTATGGAAGTGTGATCAGGCACGGCCACATTGGCAAATGGCAGACGGTGTGGCTAACCTACGACCATGAGGATGCTGTCCTCCTCCCAGGAGACGTTCCATCACAGACACCACTCGTTCCAATTTGTTATTCATCCAATCCATTGAATCAGCAACACCGTGGAGGCAGTCAAGCATGTCAGCCTGTGCCACATCTACAACCCTAAGTATTTCTCTGGAGGACCTATGAGAATGTGTCTGTGCTTCCATGACAGCCCTAAATATAAGTTGAATGACATGGGAAGACCACCTGGATCAGGTGGAGGATGGACAGCAGGCCTCCTTCGAGCACTCCTAACCTTCCTTTGTGGCACCTCATCTACAACTGGGCTATGGCCAGAGTCATCAGGCACTGAAGCTACAGTTAGCACACTTCCCTTATGGAGAGTCTCACCCTCCACCTGCCCAATACCTGAGGGCTCACTGGAATGGGCAGGCATAGGCCTACTGGCTGTGTCTGATGGAATTACAGGAGATGGCTGAATATCAACCTCAATGTCAGATTCAACCTCTGGACCCTCCCCGACTGTGCTTCTGTTTGGCCACCATCATCATCAGTGTCTGTCAATACTCTGACATCAGGTGGTAAGAATCTTACACTTACACTGTCAGGATCAGCTATGATAATAAACAACAAACACAGAAAAAAATAATAGCTACACTACTACAGTCAAATGTATGCTAACAAACTAACAGTGATGCCACTACTACAAACAGTACAGCAATACATACAACAGTCCTGACACCCACATCACACATATGGATAAAAGTTATATATTTCTTTAAACTGCTTATCACCCCTGACAAACAACCTACTTGGCTTACCATGTGCAGTTCATGCTATGCTTCCCATGGATGATGGCCCTGGAATAAGTTAAGCAAAAGTTAAGGACATCATCAGCAGCAGCATCCATCCTGGAAGAAGTTAAGCAAAAGTTAAGGACATCATCATCATCAGCATCATAACTAACAGTAACACGGAGGGTAAAACTGTTTCCCCTTTATATGTCCATTGACTACACTTTCAACAAGAAATTGGATGACAAGTCCAACCTAAGCCCATGTGTAATTAATCAGAATGTGTTATTTACTGTAGCAATTTACAGTCCTCCCAAACCAATATCTTGTTAAACAAAATTAACATATTACTGTAAATATTTTACTATACAAGAATATTTAACAACTGAAATACATAAGCCTACTTGGAACCTCCTCCTGGGACACACTTGCTGTCCCTGAAACAGCAGCACCAATGTCAAGGACATGTTGTTCTGCACTTTCCTGGGAGTTGTCTGGATCCCTGATAGTGGGCAGGAACTCTTCAATTGCTGTTGGTAGTGGCTCTGTAGCAGGCTACCCCCGTACCCATCTGATCATGGGCCACTGCAGCTGCTCTTCTCAGTGCAGATGAGATCATGTCAGTGGCCCTATGGCACACCTGATCATATTTCCTGCTGTGGCTGCCTACTGCATTCACATCTGCAACTATCTGCTGCCAAATGTGCATTCTGTCTGACATATCTCCATGTTCCCTCTCAAGCAGAACGGCACCGTGTTGACTAAACACTTACACAATGACCTGATTCTTAGGGTCACTGAAGGAGGTGGGGGTTCAGAGATAGAGACACCTGGGTGCCTTAGTCCTAGGTGACCTAAAATACAACAGAAGGATAACACATAAGTATTGCATAACTAAAAAAATCCTGTTTCCAGATAAAACAGAAAAGGTAGCACTTCACTATTACCCACGAGAAAAACATAAAACAGTTAAGATATTTGAAATATGAACATCAGGAATTGTGTAGTTGCAACATATTGCATTCACACACAAAGCAAGGCTGGATGCAAAACAAGGAGAGTAACAATAGCAACATATCCTTATTTGCGGCACAACAGAAATGCAGCTTTGCTCCCCCACCCCCAAAAGAACAGACAAATGACACATTTTGCTAACAAACCATCACTGAAATGCTAAACGGGCTATCAAATTAGCCAATAACCACAGAAAGGAGAAAAGGTGCAATTACAGCTAAGAAACAGTTATTCACACCTCAATGGACCTCCAGAAAAACAGCAGGCTGTCATGGGCATAAAACAGTTTTAATGCTGCAAAGAAAGCAGACACATAAATGATACACCTTTGAAATACGTTTTCATCCTCAACTTCATCAGATACAATTAAAAACCCTAATCACATGCCCAGCAGACCAGTGGAGTGGCAATGGGGGCAAGGTGTGCCCCTATGTATGCCAACCTGACATTAATGGTGTGGGAGAAGGGAGAAGAAGTTTGTTTTGAATAGCATATACAAGGATTGCTGGGTATTTTATAAACTGTTTTTAGATGATATCTGTATTTTTTGGAAAGGAACATTTCAAACATTTTTGGAATTTTACCAGTACATTTCTGGATCAACCGAATTTTTATGGTTTACATACAATATTGGTCCTAAGGAAATTGCTTATTTAGATGTTACTATTTACAAGGAAGGTAATAAATTTAATTCAAGGATATTTAGGAAGAAGACATATTCTTGTTTTATTCTACATTATGCCACCCTTTCCATCAGAAGAAAGGCATTATTAAAGGGTAAGTTGTTAGAATCAGCAGAATGACCTTGGATGCTGAAGAATTTAGAAAGGAATGTGATGTGCTATACAAGATGTTTTGTGAACGTGGCTACCCAGAAACATTAATTACTCAAGTGAAGTATGAGGTAGCTAGTGAGAGGAGTGGTAAATACACCCCAATTTTGGGGATTATGGAAAGTAGCCTTGTTGGTGACCAGCTAAGTTTGAATGAAAACAAGAATGAGGGGAACTTTGGATCGGCATTCATCACTGATTTTAGTGGTGATGCAAATGCTGTATGTAGAACCATTGAAAGAGAATGGACTAGGTTCAGTAAAATTAGTGACCTTAAATTGGATTTCAAAACCCCATTCAAATGTAGAGGGAACAAGTATAAAAAATGTTTTGGAAGGGTACTATAACTGTAAGGGTGGTGGAACTAGAAATAAGAAAGGGACATTCAAATTTGGGAGATGTGCGCAATGTCCTTTTATTAAAAACACTGAACTAGTCCACTTGGATTCTAGAAACAGAACCCTAATGGCAAGGAGTTATAGCAATTGTGAGACCAGTGGAGTTGTACATCTTGCCTTGTGTGAGTGCAAAGCATTCTACGTAGGAAAAACCACGAGGGAGTTGAAAAGAAGAATATACGAACATCTGAATGCCATAAATAACAAAAATGTTAATAATGCACTATACAGGCATAGTACAGAATGTGAAAAAGGAAATTTTAGTTTTTTTGTACTAGAGGAGATCCCAAGAGATGTGAAGGTTGGTATGTGGGAAACCAGAATAGAATACAGGGAACTTTACTGGCAGATTTCCTTAGAAGCCAGTAGGTTCCCTGGACTTAATGATGGTTTGTCCCTGGCCCCACTTTTAAAGCTGAGAACGGTAAGATTATAATGTTTACAAAAGTTTATAAAAATGTGATATTTAATGTATTAAGTTCATTTAAAATACGGCATTGCAAACATTTTATTTAATGAAGTAGCAATATATATTGGAGCCATCAGAGGGTGCACATATATCATTTTATGAATATTGTAAGCTTAAATACCAAGTAATTTTAGGATTTATTACCCTTAAAGAAAGATGTTGTTTTTATATATAATGATATAGGAAGTAACATTGATTATTGTATATAACAATCATCATCTTCTTTTGGCTGTTCCCGTTAGGGGTCACCACAGCTGATCATCTGTTTCCATTTCTTCCTGTCCCCTGCATCTTGCTCTGTCACACCAACCACCTGCATGTCCTCTCTCACCACATCCATAAACCTTATCTTAGGCCTTCCTCTTTTCCTGTTACCTGGTAGCTTCATCCTTAGCATCTTTTTCCCAATATACTCAGCATCCCTCCTCAGCACATGTTCAAACCAACATAATCTTGCCTCTCTGGCTTTGTCTCCAAACCATTCCAACCTGGGCTGACCCTCTAATATACTGATTCCTAATCCTGTCCACCCTCGTCACACCCAGTGGAAATCTTAACATCTTTACCTCTGCCACATCCAGCTCTAACTCCAACTCTAAATAATTCTATACAACAAAATTTCATTAAAAGAATTCATAAAGTGCAGGACTGTTGTTTTTAATCAAGTTATTAATGTCAGCAGAAGTGAAATGAATTGTGGGTAAAGTTTATGAAATGTTAATTTTAGGGATGTATTGCTTTTATTGTTGAATTTGTATTTAATTGAATTATTTAAGGCATGTGATTAGGGTTTTTAATTGTATCGGATGAAGTTGAGGACGAAAACGTACTTCAAAGGTGTATTGTTTATGTGCGTGCTTTCTTTGCTGCATTACAACTGTTTTATGTGAGTGACAGCCTGTTATTTTTCTGGAGATCCATTGAGGTGTGGATAACTGTTTCTGGGCTATCAAATTAACTACCCCTGAAACATGTCTAGAGATTTAACACAAAACATTCCATTTTAAGCTATTGCCAATTATGTATACCTATGCAATGCCCTGACAAACATGCCCATGCCATCAGTACACTTCTAAGTAATGCATACAGATAAAAGTAACATTTGCTAATTAATATACATATATAATATTAAACAGATTCTTCTTAATAACATTTCAGCATGTGCAGTATATAGCTGAAAAATGCAAGCATACCTTCTCAAGGTCAGCAGTCTTCTATGCAGATATATCCCAAAGTAATAGTCTCTTCTGTGTTCTCCACATAAACAAGTCTCCTCACTTTCAGGTTACCTAGCTAAATGGTTGCCTTTTTATGGTGTAGATTGTATAGATTCTGGGCTGTGAGCATGGTGAAGATGCAAATGAGGTGTGAACTAATTAGAATTGCTGAATCGCAAATACTTGGCTCTATGTAGCAGATGTAAACATAGTGTAGGCACTCTCCCAGTGTTTGTTGTTAATTGATTGCAATTGTGAATGATTACTGGTAGGGAGAAGAAACACAACACCAAATCAGACTGTCCTATCTCCAATGGGTGTGTCTGTTTAGACTTACAAAATGTAGAAGTAATTTTACCATAGGTTCCTAGAATAACACTACGCTAACTGCTCTTGTGAGCTATTTTAAACCTAGCCAATTACTTCATGTGAGAACCAAACCCTGCACCTTGTGTCTGTAAGGTAATCACCTTAACCATTACTGCCAAGCTCCCACCAAAACATCATTCTACAAAGAGGGGAAATACCTTAATATACCACATAGGTCATAGGTTAGAAATGTAAGTAAGTAGCACACAATTCACAGGTTTTGTTCATTAATATCCAACCTCTTCATTTGTTGACAACTGTATACAATTGCCATTTAATATCCTCACACATTTTAAGGACAGTGATATGTAATTCCTTACAGACTGGATGTCTTGGATTACTGGTCAGATAAGACAAGAATGAGCAACAAACACATACAGGTAAGACAGAGCTGCATTTTTGCAAGCAATAGTCATAAATGGTTGTTTGATCGCTCAGTAAATTACATATGGAATTAATACATGTACAAATAACTGTCATATGGTTTGCTAGTACTATGGATGATGTTGCAGTTTGTTGTATGCAGAATGAGTTCAGTTCCCTGCTGCAAAGCTGTTTGTGTGGCAAAGAGGGATAAGGCACCCTTACTGTGTTCTGAAGGTTCACTGGAATGAGAGTTCAAATCCAGACCTATGTAAAAATATTTTATTTATTTAACATTTCTTTACTGGGCAAGCCTGACTGGGACAAAACCCACTTTCAGCAGAGGCCTGGGGAGAACACACATCTTTGGAACTGTTGTTTATGTGTACTAACAAACATTTTGTATTGTTTATTTCATAGAGTGCTTTTTTTCATTTCAACTACTTTTCCTTTTTTTTTGCCAGTGTTTGTGTGGTGCGCAGCTTAGCGCAAACAAGGGAAATGAAGAAAATGAATGTCAGGTTTAGCTGTGCTTATCTTGTTGGTGCGGACTAGTGGCCTTCACAAGAAGCAGCCAGGGCATGTGTAAAAGTATAAAGGTCAAAAAGGATATGTTATTGCAATTTTTGCTTTACATCACGCAATGCCACTAAGCAACATTGCTCTGCAGTTAGCAAGTTACCCAAACACCTGCAGCCATCAAATACCTGCAGAATAGATACAGACAGTCAATAACTGAAATGGAAACATTCAATTAATTCTGCTGGGTATCATGTAAGCACACTAAGTGGCATTGCATGGAGGTTAAAACACAGAACTTAAGAATGAACAGGAAACTATGAAACTGTCAAGTAACTACTCCTGTGGCAGGAGGTGTAAGTGTACAGCTGGAATACAGATGGTCATGGGTTCTAGTACAGGGTGTGCAACCTATTTTTAACCTATTTTTAATGTTGTAACAGTGCAGTTTACAACAATTTCAACATTCTTGTGGCAACAGGTGTAAGTGTAGGGCTGCCATACACATGGTCCTAGGTTCTAATACAGGACATTCCAGACATTTTTACCGTTGCTCCATTTCTCATTATATTCACTCTCACTTATAAAACTTTAGATAGTGGAGCAGATATGAATTATATGTATGAGGGATAAGACAACCTTATTGTGCTTTCAGGTGTATGACTGAAGGTAAACTGTCTACTACATTTCAGTAAGTATAATTCTGCTATCTGGACTTGGATGCCTTTACAATTAAACAAGACACAAACATAACTGGATCTATATGAAACAACCTTGTCAGGTCACACACATACACATGTAAGACCTCAAACTGTCACCTGTATTTATGAATGATTCCTATGTCTGAGCAGAACTTCTTCTGTGGCAAAGATGTAAAATCACTGCTGTGGAAGAAAATGTTTCGTCCCTTATGCCTAGTTTTGAATCCCACACTTTAAAAATCAATTTTACCAATGTATAAATCCAAAAACAAATGTCAGGTCATGATATTTATGCCCCCAGTGCATGTCTGCAACCTTAACTCACCTAACAGTTACCTTATAATTTTCAATATATATTTCCAAGCTACAACAGAAAACACCCCCAAAACTAAGGTCAAGTGTCAGATTAACCTTCCAATTTAAAATATTTATTTCCTCCCTTCTTGGACTGCTGCTATCTGCTTAACATCCTGCAAACATGGTTGGCAATGTTGGTTGGGTTTCGGCATAAATGTGTTAACAGGAATTGGTGGGAAATCATTAGTTGCCATTGCTCTAGTTCGGGTGTTAGACATGTCTGGAGTTAGAGGTGAAGGTGCCCAGTTTAGGGCACAGAGGTGGGGTGTTCAGGAGTCCAGGTTATTTACTGGACTCCTGGTAAAGCAGCACAGCCAAAGGCTTCTGCAGGGGGACTATTCTGGCTCCCAGTACAAGTCTGAGGCTTGAAATAACTTGGCTCAGGCTGTTTCTGGTGCTACATGCATCCCATGCACTGAAGAACAGTGTAGGCATCATTTTAATGACTTACAAAGGTGCAAAACTGATACCCTCGATCAGTGGTTGAATGAATTTCAAACTGCTGACATCCCACAGCTGTGTAAGTATGATAATAAGAGAGTATTTGTAATGCATAGAAAGCTAAATATGGGCAAGGCTGGCATGCATAATGCTCTTCTGGTCTTTTCTTTTCTTTCCACAGCTAATGCTGAAATAGAGTTTAACAGATGGACTCATGCTGATCAAATGGACAGACTGACGGAAGCAAGTGGCATGTATGCAGCATAAGTGAAGTATTATTGTAGCTTTAAAAGTTAAATAGACATGTTGGGGGGTTTATACAGTTATAGCAAACTCAGCATGCATATCCTAACTGTAAAAACAAGTATGCATGCATTAGTTTGTAGCACAAACCAGCTTTAGGAGTCAAATATAAGACTGCATTTACAGGTTGTGTGTCCAAATAACACAACTAACAACTATACAATACTGCATTTCTTTAATAATGTTACATAAAATTAAACTCTACTAAACAAGTGGCATAAAGCTATTAAATGTAATCTGCAAAACTGGACCAAGCATATGTGCAATATGTGCACATTTCAAGGTTTACTTTCAGCAATCTTTAGTTAATAATGTGTAGTTGTTAGGACGTATACTTAAATGTAATACTACAAAATAAAATAGCTGTATAATTGTGTTAATGCACTGTATGTCACATATGGTACTAATGACATTATCTCTTTTTTCTCTCACCCCAACCTTTATCACTTTTTTTTATTTTCTATTATGTAGCATCAAAATCTCTTCATGTCATCCATTTGTACCAAATCACTAAATGCTTCACAGTACAGCAGGGTAAGGCAACCCCAATGGATCATCCTGCCTCTACTACAATGGCTCCAGCACTGATACCCAGCACATCTGGGACTCAACCTGGCAGCACTGTCTCTTCTGCCCCTACACTACCTGCAACCTCAGGTAGTATAGCCCTGGCAACTGGTGCTGTGGTAGCCCCCAGGAGCAGTGGCAGATGCAGAGATTTCATCACCTGTCAGGACATGCCAGGGTTGGTGTGTAGGGCCAATGGTGTGCACCTATGCTGGTTAGAGAGGCTGTCCTCCTTCATCGTACATAGCAGAAGACTTCAAGCACTCCAGCCGCCACTGGAGTAAGGGGACAATGATGACAGTCCAGTGGGTGAGGACTAGATTCTCACTGTCTCCATGTTTGATGTGCATGAGCCTGGGTTGTCCCCTCCCTCAACCCAATCATGGTGTCCCTCAAACCTTTGTGTCTCTCACCATCACTGTGTCTTGTCTTGTTTGCATTTGCTTCCTCAACTACCCAACTTACCTGACCCAAACATACCTACTTCCCTTGCCCAGCATTCCTCTCTTACTGAATTATAGAATAAAATAGACACTTGTCCCCCAAAAAAGTACCGTCCCATACATACCTCTCCATTTCATACACGTCTTCCTGACACACTTGATTTGGTCCAACTGGCTATACAACATTATTACATCGTTATCCCTCTTTCTGGAGTTAATTGTGCAAATTCAGCTAATATTCTGCACATAGTTTCAGTTTTCACTGTTGAAAAAATGGGTAGCTATGGTTCTTTTCTACCGCCTTCCTGTATATTTCTATATTGCTTTCCCCTTGTTCTTCCCCCTGCTTGCTCCCCATTTTACCATCTTCCCCATTTTAACACCTATAATCTTGTCAAAAAAACAGAACAACATACAACACACAATTACCAGAGAAAGCAATGGATACCTCTATTTTTTGGCCTTTATATATGCACAGAGTTTGGCATTGCGCATCAATGCCAAGCAACGGTTAGCGGCTCTACAATCTAGTAGTTACCTCTGCACAATGACGCTTAACCCCACTGCATTATCCAACACACGTACCATACTATAAAGAATTAATATTATTGCATTATCAGTGTTTTATTTGAAAGTATTAGATACACCTAGATTCAGTATCATCTGGACACAAAAAGAAATGTATGAATGTATTTACCCCTGCTGTCACAAAGTCAGCTAAGCAGCAGGTATGTTTCATACACTCAATACTAAACCTCAGAATTTTAGCAATGAGGCACAATTTTGTGCACTGCTTAACTATGCGCAAATAGGGAAAGTAATAGAAATATGTATCTTGCAGCAGACCTAGAACCATCTTCATAGCTGAATATTTTAAATACTAAAAACCTCTGCCTGACTACACTCTGTTTCTGTCTGTCCCACGGGCATCCCTCAGTAGTGTGCACAACTTCCCTTAAACACATTCAAAGGTCCAAAAAAAAAAAAAAAAAAAACGTAAGCAACTGCCTGCATATAAGAACACGGAGAGGGGAACCCCGTACAAACCAGTAAAAGCCACTGCAAGTTCTACTTTTATCAACAGACTGCGAGCAGTTCCTTAAACACATTCAAAGGTCGAACAACAAAAAATGAACCTGAAGCAACTGCCTGCATATAAGGACACAGAGAGTGGAACCCTGTACAAACCAGTAAAAGCCACTGCAAGCTCTACTTTTATCAAAAGACTGAGAGCAGTTCCCTTAAACACATTCAAAGGACCAAAAAAAAAAAAAACCTGAAGCAACTGCCTGCACACAAGAACACGGAGAGCGGAACCCCATACAAATCAGTAAAAGCTACTGCAAGTTATACTTTTATCAACAGACTGTGGGCAGTTCCCTTAAACACATTCAAAGGACCAAAAAAAATCTGAAGCAACTGCCTGCACATAAGAACATGGAGAGCAGAACCTCAAACAAATCAGTAAAAGCTACTGCAATTTCTACTTTTATCAACAGACTGTGAGCAGTGTAGGTCTATTATAATATTCTCTCTGTGATACTCCTACTGATTATTCTGCTGTGCACACTACTGGACACCCCCCTTTTCCTCCCATTTACTGTAACAAATATATACATTTTTTCAAAGCTTTGCATTTATTTTATATTCTTATAGGTTCATAGGTTGGTACTAGGCTATCAGCCCTAGGGCCTATACAAGCCTAGCCATAACAATTCCCTGGCTATTTCTTCCCACATTATTTACTTCCCTGGACCCCTGTCTAGCAGGGAGACTGACGTGATCCCCGGGGTGAATTTCAGTATTTAAAGGTGGTGCCTTTGCATTTATTTTATATTCTACTTCCCTGATGCTCTACTAAATCTGCTTTTGAATTCACACAGGTAAACAGACACCTTTAGGTACTGACTTGGGCTAGCTGATTGATTGTTTTTTTCTTCTCACAGCTTTCTCCAAGTCCTGGTCCATAGCCCCCCCCCTTTTCTTGTTCTCCTAACATAATTCTAGTGTAAATTTCCAAGCCCTGTCAAACCTGTTTTCTCACAGCTTTCTCCAAGCCCTGGCTCTTAGCCTCCCCCTTCTCTCGGTCTCATAACATAATCTTATTGTAAGCTTCCCAACTCTGTCATTCCTGTTTATTCCCTCCGTCTTCCTCTTGAGAGTTTACTTATTCCTCCCCTGAGCTGTGGCACCACCTTTAAATACTGAAAACCACTGCCTGACTACACTCTGTTTCTGTCTGTCCCACAGGCATCCCTCAGTAGTGTGCACTTACTGCATGTCCCTTTCTAAAACTCCTGGCATAACTACATTATTTTCCTACTACTCAGTGAACTGCAGCCCCCAACTGGTGCATAAATAATAAAAACAAACAGAAAGGTAACATTCAAACCAAAACGGTAGGCTGCCCTATTTTTGTAGTTGCTAACATTCTCACTGACTGTTTCCTGTTTGGCGACTGCTGCCCCTCTCAAAAGGTGTAACCTGCTCCATTCGCCCTTCAGGCTCACTTCACTGCCCTACCCTGCCCCAAAATCCCACCTGCCCAAACTACCTGTACTTTTATACATCCCCTGACTCCTCCCTACCCAACACCTCTCCAATCACAACACACCTAAGCCAAACCCCACCCACCTGTAGATCTACATCACCTCAAACATCCACCCCTCCATAAATGCTCTACATAACATCTCTCCCTATAACCCCATTTGCCCTACAAATCTCTCTCTCTCCTCTTACCTATCTCACACTATCCCAACCCTTGTCATAACTTGCATACACAGTCCACTACATCTTACCATCAACCTCACTTCCCATCCTACTCATCCATCCCACATGAACTCTTTATCTCTAACCCAAATTATTTCTTCAAACCAAAACTGCTGCCAACCCAAACCCCCCTGTTCTCCCTTCTTAAATGTGGTACCAAAAAATCATTACTCTCACACAACCCAAGCTACCCTTGCCAAACACACTGTCTCACTCTTCTACTCCACCACACCTCTCTCTCACTAGCCGGAGACATCCACCACAATCCGAACCCATCTCTAACATCAATCTCACCAAACCCTCCACTCAACCCACAAACTCAAAATCCATTCCCCTTACAACACTTAATGCACAAAGCCTATAAAACAAAATCCCTAAACTCCATGCCTGACTCTCCCTTAACCACCCTGACATTACTGCAGTTTCTGAAACCTGGCTGAAAACCTACATAAAAGATAGTGAAATCCTACCACCAGGTTTCCAAATCATTTGCAATGACAGAGCCCACAAAAAAGGACGTGGAGTAGCAATAATCTACCCCACCTCTCATACAATAATTCCCTACTACAATAAAATACCAACCTTTGCCAGCACTGAAATTATAATAGGTTTACTAAAAATAAACAACCACAAGTCCATATGTATAGCTGTCCTCTATATTCCCCCTGGTGATAATATCAAAATTCTTGAAAACATCCTGTCTTGGTTCTCCTCCAATATAAATAAATGAAACCTATATACTCGGTGATACCAACATCAACTGGAATACTATTAATTCTGAAGCCCCATCCCACACAATCAACCTGTACAACTTCTCCCAACTACTACAATCTCCAACCAGACAAAATAAAGATGGTACCATCATTGACTGGATCCTAACAACTCACCCAAATCTTATCACCAACGCTGGAACATTACCTGATCCTCTCAGTGATCACCTACTAGCCTTCGCCGACCGTCTCCATCTCCACTGCATAAACACCACTACATCCAAACCTGCAACCTCTCCTTTTCAACCCTCTAACTTTCGTGGAATGCTTAAAGCATACTGACTGGACCCATACTAAAAACCCTTTCTCTAGATGATGCCGTTTCCTACTTTAACCACTCATTCCTCACTGTTCTCAATCAGCAAGCCCCCTTGAACCAAGCACATCAAAACCAATCACTGCCCATGGTTATCAAACGATACTAAACTAGCCTTGCACCAAAGGGACAAAAAATGGAAACAATATCAAAAACATAAAAACCCTAACACCCTCCTAGAGTATAAGAAACTACGAAACTCCGCAAAAAAAAAATAATTAAATACCTCAAAGCCCACTACTTCAAACTCCAGTCCTTGCACTCAACAAATCTACAAAAATTCTGGGATTCCATCTCATCCATGCTGCATCCTGGCAACAAAGAAAACCCCAGCCCAGACCCCAACCTTGAAACAGCCAGCCAGTTCAACTCATTCTTCATAGATTGCATAGCTAAACTATCAGCCTCCTTCCCACCACCCTCCTCCCACCCCAACCACCACCCCAATCATCAACCTTCCTCCACATCCTTCTGCCTCAAGCACATCCCCATAAGCACTATAAAAAGACTTCTCCTCAAACTCAAACCCTGTCGCAATGCACCCGACAACCTTCCACCAACCTTCCTCAAACAATCTGCAGACAGCATTGCCTATCCCATCTTTATTCTTATAAATATATCCATACAAAAATCATACGTCCCTTCTATCTGGCACCATGCTTACATCATCCCCCTCCACAAAGGTGGCAAAAATACTGATACCACCAACTTCAGGCCTATTGTCATCCTTTCCCCTCTTTCTAAAATACCAGAGAAAACAATACAAGCACAACTCATGGCACACCTAACACTAAACAATCTACTCTCGCCTACCCAACATGAGTTCCGCCCTGGACACAGCACCATGACTGCCCTTCTTTCCTTTCTTGAAACCATAAACCTCCAACGTGACTCAGGCAAGGTCCTAAACACACTATTCTTAGATCTGTCAAAGGCATTTGACAGCATCTCACACACCCTATTTATATCCCATCTCTCCAATCTACACCTCTCTCCCACCATCACCTGGTTTTCCAGCTACTTGTCCAACCGCCAACTAGCTGTCCAATGGAAAACGTCAACCTCCCCTTCCTTCCACACACCCACAGGTGTCCCACAAGGTTCTTTTCTTGGCCCTCTTCTCTTCAACCTATTCATTAACAACTTTCATCAATCCATCCCAGACTCACCTATCATCCAATATGCAGATGACTCAACAATCAGCCTTCTCCCCCTCCAAGCTCCTAGCAAAAACCCAGCTATTCTTCTCCAAAACAGAAACCTGGATGCAGTCTAACCATCTGGCACCAAATGCAAATAAAACCAAACTAATGTTTTTTTCCCCTACCAAAAACTCCATTAACAAATTCACATTCACCATACAGAACCAAAACAACACCCTCATTGAAACTGTCCCCAACACCAAACTTCTTGGCATCATTATTGATGAAGAACTAAAATTTGACTCCCACATCCACTCCACAATCAAGAAAATCCATCAAAAGTAGGTCTGCTCTACAGACACAACCACTTCCTAAGCCCCTCTACCTGTCAAACTCTTGCATCCACCTTCCTACTCCCCTCCCTTATGTATGGTGCCCCTCTTTTCACCAATCTCCGTTTTGGCCCTCGGTCCAAACTTTAATCCTGCTACCACAAGATCTCCAAATTTGCAACCAATTCAAAAAACTCATCCCACCACTGCCACTCCCTCCTCACCCTCAACTGGCTTGAACTACCCAACTACCTCAGTTACCTACAACTCACCATTGCCCACAAGCTCATCTTTAAACCTGCCAACTGCCCAGCTCTTGCTACTTCCTTAAAACCTTACATTCCCAACCACTCACTCAGATCCAAAAACCAAAATGCCCTTCAGGTCCACAAACCTGCACGATCTCCTGGATTTCTACTGCTGTTCCACTCCTTAGCTAAACAGTGGAACTCTCTCCCCACACACCTATGCAACCTACCTAACCATACAAATTTCAAATCTCAGCTACTCTCTCATATTTCTTCCAAATGGGAATGCCCTTGCCACACTCCAACCTAAACCCCCCCATTCCACCTTGCACTGCATCATCCAACTACCTCTACTATTACTTCATCCCACCCAAAACAATCCCTCCTGTACTAAAAAAGTACAGTTTTGTACCTACCATAAATGTAGATGTTTGAGTGCTCATACAGCTGCAGTCATAACAGATGGGTTATCCTGCCGTCAGGCGGGTCCTCAGTCGGCCGAATTCCAAAGTCTAGGTCCGGCGTCGGTTGTCGTCGCTTCTTCCCTGACGTCAGTGCGGCAGGGGTATAAAAGAGCCAGCCAACACCATCTTCTTCAGTTTTTCTTGCCCCAGATGTCAGGTGCCCCCAAAAGGAAGGCAAAACATAAACTTATGTAATCATGCAATATAGAATAATCAAAAAACAGTAGTTGCAAGCAAATACACCATAAAAGAATACCCCAAATAGGTTGTATGAGAAGGTGTTTGTCATAAGGCCTGTCCTAAGAGGGGATGGAGGGGGGGAACCTGGACTGCAGCTGTATGAGCACTCGAACATCTACATTTATGGTAGGTGCAAAACTGTACTATGTTCATCGTGCATACAGCTGCAGTCATAACAGATGGGAAGAATCCCAAAGCTAAGTAGGGGTGGCAGGCACTAAGTGGAACTAGGAGGAGCAAGGATGCCCTGCAAGACAGCTGTGGCAAATCCCGCTCTAGATTTAGAGTAAAGTGGAAGGTGATAGTGTTTGGAGAAAGTGTGCTGCTTCTAAAATGTCCTTGGTAGGAACCCCCCCTGAGGAAAGCTGCAGAGGTAGCTGTGGCCCTTGTGGAGTGGGATCTGATGCTTGAAGGCACAGCTTTTCCATGAAATGAGTAACAAAAGCGTATGCAGTGGGCTATCCATTTTGAGATTGTCTGTTTGGAGATGGCCTTTCCTTGAGCACCTGTAGCATAGGACACAAAGAGTTGCTCGGATTTCCTGAATGGCTTTGTCCTGTCCAAATAATAACAAAGTTGTCTGTCAATGTCCAAGGAATGCAGTAGTCTTTCCCCTTTGTTTTGTGGGTTAGGGTAAAAGGTAGGTAAGTGGATAGTCTGATTCAAGGCTACACTGGATACTACCTTTGGCATAAAGGTAGGGTTGGGTTCGTAAAGAAACTCTGTCCTGATGGAAAATGATGAAAGGTTGCACAGCCATGAGGGCCTGTAGTTCCGAAACCCTGAGTGCTGAGGTGATAGCCAGAAGGAAGGCTGTTTTCCATGACAAGTATTGCAGCTCTGTTGAAGCAGCTGGCTCAAATGGAGGAAGGGTCAGCTTTTCCAATATGAAGTTGAGATCCCAAGCAGGGACTGGTGGTTTCCTTGGGGGTTTTATATTCTTTGCCCCTCTGAGGAACTGTCTTAAGAGAGGATGAGAGAATAAAGGAGGATCTGTGTTGTACTGCACAGAAATGGCTGAAGCGTGGATTTTGATGGAGGAGAAGTCCACTGTTTAACATCTCAGCTAGGTACTGTAAAATTTGAGGTACATTTATTACCCAAGGATTCTGGCCCTTTTTCTGATTCCAGGCACAAAATCGTTTCCATTTGGCGGAGTAGGCTTTTCTAGTAGAAGGTCTTCTGGCCTCCAAGATGACATCCTGCACCTCCTTGGAGAGGAGGGTCTGCTGGGAAATCAAGGGATTCTCCATGCAGCTAGATTTAGGGTTTTGAGCTAGCTGTGAAGAGTTTTGAAGTTGTGCTGGGACAACAGAAGAGGCACTAGAGGTAGGATCCATGGTGGGGAATGTGTCAGGCTCTTCAGGAGCGGATACCAGTGTTGTCTGGGCCAATCTGGAGCAATGAGAATCATTTTCGGCCTCTCTGCTCTGGCTTTTAATAGAACTTTGGGCAGCAGAGGAAGAGGCAGAAAGGCATAGACTGTCAACGTTGTCCAATTGAAAGAAAGTGCATCCACTTTCCAGGCCTGTGGATGATAGGTCCTTGAGCAAAAATTTTTTCAATTGGTAATTTCTGTGGGTAGCAAAGAGATCTATGTCTGGCTGTCCCCATGCCTGAGTTATCTTTGCGAAAACTTGAGGATGCAACTTCCATTCGTGTGGATCTGCCATATTTCTGCTTAGGCTGTCTGCCAGTGTGTTTTCCTTCCCTGGCAGGAATTGTGCCTGAAGTTGGATTTGCAATTCCAGAGCTGTGTTCCATAGGGTCATGGCTAGTCTGCACAGGGGGTATGAAAGAGTTCCCCCCTGTTTGTTTATGTACCACATCACTGTGGTGTTGTCTGTCCTTATCAATAGCTGGCCTGGATGCAGTAGGTCTTTGAAGGCCATAATAGCATTTTGCACTGCTAGCATTTCCTTTTGGTTGATGTGTAGGTGCTTCTCTTTTTGGGACCATCTTCCCTGAATGCACTGATCTGTCATGTGTGCCCCCCAGGCATAGTCCGAGGCGTCTGTTGTGATGATTTGAGTTGCATGAGGTACGCAGAAAGGGAGACCTATGTTTCTTTGGCATGCTTTTGCCCACCATAGAAATTCCTTTTGAAGACATGGAATGAGTGGTATAATTGTTTCCAAACTGTGGCTGTGTTGAGACCATACATTTTTTAGGTACCACTGAAGTTTCCTCATATGCAGCTTTGCACATGGGATCAGAAGGATGCAAGATGCCATGAATCCCAGAGCCTGCAGGACTTTCCTTGCAGTCAGCCTGGTGAAGGTTGCCATTTTGCTGAAGTATTGAGATAGTTGCCCTTGTTTGTCTGGCGTGAGGTAGGCCATCTGGGTGGTTGTATTCAAGCTGGCACCCAGGAAAATTATTTTTTGAGAGGGTATTAGTTTTGATTTCTTTTTGTTGACTGTGTATCCCAGAAAGTTCAATGCCAGGTGTTTCAGAAGTATGTCCTTGCTGTCCGCTTGGATCAGGCAGTAGTCCAGATATGGGTATATCTGTATTCCTTGAAGTCTGCAGAAGGCAATTACTGATGCCAGGCATTTCGTAAACACTCTGGGTGCAGGAGATAAGCCAAAGGGCAATGCAGAGAATTGATAATGGGTTGAACCTGCAAGAAATCTGAGGTATCTTCTGCAATCTTGTCTGACAGGGACATGCAGGTATGCCTCCTTGAGGTCCAACGTTACCAGCCAAGACTCCTTGCCCAGCATGGGAAGAAGCTGCTGTAATGTGAGCATCTTGAATTTTAGTACCTGTAAATATGTGTTTAGGATGGATAGGTCTAAAATAGGTCTCCAATCTTTGTCTTTCCTTGGTACCAGGAATAGTCTGGAATAAAACCCTTGACCTTGTTCTTTTGCAGGTACCTCTTGAATAGCTTTCATGTCCATGAGAGCTGAAATTTGTTTTTGTGCCTCTGCCCTTTGATTTTGTGGCAGGTTTGGCATGCCTCTCATTTTTGGAAGGGTGTGAAAGTGGAATCTGTAGCCTCTGTCTATAATGTCCAGAATCCATTTGTCTTTTGTGACAATATGCCAATTTTTTGAGAATAATGCCAGTTTTCCACCCAAAGGTGTTGCCATTAAAGCTTTGCTTGGCAGGTAAAGGGGGAAGTCACTGTGTCTGTTTTCTGAATGACTGTGATCTATTTTCTCCACCTCTTGGGGTTGGTGCTTGCCATTGTCTGGCTCTGAATGATCCTTGAGATTGCCCTCTACCCCTCGGGCGTCTGTATCTGCCTCTTTGAGGTCTGTCCGTGGCTGGAAAGGACCAATTTTTTGAAGGCCAGTTTCTGCTGAAACGTGGAGGTTGTACCTGTAGGAAATCTTTCACTGTTTGTATTGATCTCGCTTTTTCCTCCATTTTCTTTAGTACCTCCTCAGCTTTAACACCAAACAATACATCTTTTTGAAGAGGTGCATCTAGTAATTTAGGTTTGACATGATCTGGTAAGGCTTGCTCTTTGAGCCAAGCATGTCTACGTATGACAGACCCTGTAACAGCAGCTCTACATGAGGCCTCTAAAGCATCAAAATCACACTGCAAGGTATGTTTACCCACTTGCTCTGCACCATGCAATAAATCCTGCAACTCTTTTAAATCTGGTTGTTCTGGTTGTGTCATTTTGCTTTTCAACTGAGATAACAAAAACTGTTGATACTTTAAGATATGAAACTGACAGTTTAATGCCCTCATGGTTAAAGTGGCCGAGGTATACACCTTTTTCACCCACCTTTCTAAAGCTCTGGAATCTCTCTCTGAAGGTAATGGGTTTTTAGCAGTAGAGGCGTTAATTCCCTTGGGACCCTGTGAAATAGTTTCTGGGTCAGCAGTATGGCTTTTGTATAGGAACTGGTGTGAATCAGGAGCCCGGTAATACCTGCCTGGTTTAACAGGAGCTGGAGGTAAAGAATCTGGGTTGAGGCTGGCTTCTGTGTACACATCATCTAATATATCTAAAACAGGAGGGACAGCCAGGGGCCTATGCTGGGGGAGCAAGAGAAAATCCCTGAGCCTTTTCTTGGAATCTGAGTAATCTTGGCCTTCCCAGTGAAAGTGTTCCCTCAAAGTATGCAGGGTTTCCCCAAAAGAGTAGTCCTCAGGTGGGGAGACCGAGGGAATAGACTCCTCTGCATCAGAGTCTTCAAAAGGAGAATAGGTATAGTCCTGGTCCGCAGAATGTTCAGAGGTAATAGAAGCTTGATCTGAGGAAGGGTAGTCTTCCTCTAATCTGGGCCTTTTGTCCGAGGGGGATTGAGAACCCCTGATAAGAGTAATCAAATCCTCAGCCATTTTGAGCATCTGTTTTTTAGGCATGGGGCCTTGAGAGGGGGTCTGAGGTCCCTGTTTTTTAGTTTTCATGGCTGCTTTAGATTTTGTGAAAGCTTTAATAGAGAAGGAGGAAGGCCTGAAGACCCCTTGAGAAATGGCAGGCCTGTCTAAACTCTGAGTTTTCCCGCCAAGAGTGGTGTCGGTATCTGTAGTTGGAATGGTTACCAAGGAGCCTGCGACCTCAGGTACTGAAGACACCTGTAATGAAGTGTCATCGGTACTCAGGGGCTGCGTAGGCGCCTCGCTGAGAACCGGAGAACTGGTAGTCGGCCTCAGCGTGGTGTCAGTAGAAGTCGCGGACCTCGTATGTCGGTCCTTATCTTTGCGTCTTTTACTCAAAACTGGAGTCGGAGTATCCGAAGACATAATATAATAAAATTTTTTACCAAAATAGTGAAGGGCGAACTCTGCCCGACGCTTAATTGTGCGTTTGTTGAATCTAGCACAAAAACGGCAAGCTGAGACGTCGTGGTCTGGGCCTAAGCAAGGAATACAGAAAGAGTGGAAATCCTTATGCGGTATTTGCTTCCCACATGAAATGCAATTATTAACTTTGTCTGACATCGGTCTGAGGCAAGAAAAGTTTCAACGGGTTACTTAGCTTTCAAGAAGACTTCGGCTGAAATATTTTCATAAATCTCAGGAGCTGGCCGACCGGCACTTGCGAACTGCTTCTGCTTCGGGCACCGAGCGGCAAGAAAGACTGAAGAAGATGGCATCGGCTGGCTCTTTTATACCCCTGCCGCACTGATGTCAGGGAAGAAGCGATGACAACCGATGCCAGACCTAGACTTTGGAATTTGGCCGACCGAGGACCCGCCTGACGGCAGGATAACCCATCTGTTATGACTGCAGCTGTATGCACAATGAACATCTAATTTTCTCTCTAATATCTATTGTACTATACTCTCTAATCTGAAATATACTATTACCCTCTCCATGCATAATATTTTCCTAACCTACTAATGGCTAGTAGCTATATATTTTAAAATGTTAAATCTACAATTGAGTTTATAACAAAAATATTCACTTTATGTAAATGTAATTTCTGCATTGAATTATGTCTTTTCATTTTTGTAACATTGTGACAACCCAATTGCAAATATCATGGAGCTTATCTGTAAATGTTTAATTAGCTGTATGAACTATGTCCTTTTGTAACATGTGAAATGTAACCTGCAATTATTGTGGAGCTTTTCTCCCCAGGCCTCCACTGAAAATGGGCTCTTCTTGGCCCTGTGGACTTCCCCGGTCATCAAACTTAAATAAATAAATAAATAATGCCTATGCAGCCATCAACTGATCCTGGGAGCTATCAACCCAAAAGTGTAACTAGCCTTACCTGCAAGGCTATGGAAAGAATCACTGACCTTATCCACAATGACACAGATTACCTTCAAAACTCTTGACCTGACCCAGTTTGGTTTTGTCAAAGGTAGATCTTGCTTATTAAACCTAGTAGACATCTTTGAGAATGTCACCAAAGCCCTGGATAAGAGAAAAGCAGTACATACCACCTATCTTGATTTAGCTAAAGCCTTTGACACAATCCCTCATTGAGGTATTATAGAGAAACTATTCCAGCTGGGAATTAACCCATATATTACTAGATGGGTAGCAAACAGGCTCACAGACAGAACACACACTATCAAAGTTAGGGAGTCCCCCTCCACCAGTAGACCAGTTACCAGTGGAGTACCATAAGGATCTGTGCTGGGCCCTCTGTTGTTTGTAAAGTACTTCTCTGAAGTCCATGCGAAGGTAGTTGGCCTGTGACTTACCAAGTCTGCAGATGACTGCAAACTGGGCACAATCATACCAACAATGTTAACATATTACAGAAAGGGCTGACAAAGACGAATGATTGGTGCCAAACTCACGGACTGAATCTTAACACAAAAAATGCCTCATTGTCCCCTTTGGCAAAGTAGTAGCCCCTGCTAATTACTCTAAGCACAAACTCAGTGGTGCGAGACTTGGGAACACAGGTTGATAGCAATCTAAACTTCGATCACTATGTGTCCATAGTGGTAAGAAAAGCATTCTACATCACACATCTCATAAATAAGGTTAACACATCCAAGACCATGGGAGTCATAGCTCCACTGTACTCTACCCTTATCAGACCACTAATTGAGTACAATGCTACCTTCTGTATGTACCTCACCAGACACCTGCAGGAACTGTTGAGATCACAGAGATTTCTGACCAAAAAAAAAACATGGCCTCTGAAACATGACATACACTGAAAGTCCTGTCATAGTACTCAGCATTATATAGGCTGCTGAGAGGCAACCTGTGCCTGGTCTACAGAGCAGTCTCGGACCTGCCCTAATGTAAATGTTGGACAATCACAAATTAAATGGGACAAGAATAATTTGCTTCATGGACCTCAACCTAGCCTGTTACATAAACAGAACATGCTGGAGAGACAGATGCATCTCCCAGTGATTGTCACTCCTCTGGAGTAGGCACCCACTCCATGTAAAGCAGAGCTCCTCAATGACCCTATTCAAATGCAAACTTGATAACTGGATGGCTGACTGTAAATTCACCCCAGGGGTAGCACCCATGTCTCTCATGGGCAGGGGCAGTCGGTGGTGATCACAAAATCACTCTGCTAACAATGACCATCTAACTATGATCAATAAAGTTACTCAGGTTTTTACATGGCTAGGTTTGTAAAAGCCCTAGTGTCATTAACCTAGTAACCTCCTATGAAGACCTCCAAACATCTGCCCTCCAACATCCACTACTGATGTCATCCATTATAAGTTGTCCTGCAGCCTTGTAAAAATCAGACTTGTGCCTTGGAGCTTGTGTAAAGTACTGAGCTCTGTAATTTGTGCACTTATCTAGGTAGGGAGTTCTGTTCTCACTGCAGTCAAGTGTGTGTGTGTGTGTGTGTGTGTGTGTGTGTGTGTGTGTGTGTGTCTATGTAGCCAGAAGACCATAAGTGTGTATCCTACAGTTACCACTCCAATCCCATGGACTGGCTTTATTTTGATACTTACACATGCCTACACATCCATTTCATGCAGGTATCCCAACATCTTCTCTCCAACATCCACTCCTGATGTCATCCACTATAAGTTGTCCTGCAGCCTTGTAAAAGTCAGACTTGTATCATGGTGCTTGCGTAAAGTATTGAGTTCTGTAGTCTGTGTTTTTAGGTAGGGGTTCTTTTCTCACTGCAGTCAAGTGTGTGTGTGTGTGTGTGTGTGTGTGTGTGTGTGTGTGTGTGTGTGTGTGTGTGTGTACTTGTTTGACATTAGAGAGAGTCTTTTACACCAGCATATAGGACACTGCTATTACCATATTCTCCTCACCAGACATTGCTGATGTCACCAACTTCACAAGTTGTCATCCTTTCCACAAAAGGAAAGGAAGTGTGAAAAGTAAATTTATCAAAGTTTCAGGACTGACTTCTAATTATGCCATTTGTCTAGATGAATTCTCAGTCCTTAAAAACAGATTTTTGACCAAGGATACCCCCATCTCCCTTTTGGGCAGTGTTAAAGCTGAGGTATGGGAGGGGAGAATGGAGAGGTATGCAGCTATCATAAAGGGTGGCTTTGTGAACTATACCAGGTTTACCCAGAAGGATATTAATAAATTCACTGATCAAAACTGCATGATCCTTCAATATTCCCTGGATATTAAAAATATTGAGCAGATTATTTGCAAGGACTGGCATGTTCTTTCCTGTGACAAAGGGACCCAGCAGCTGGTCAATAGTCAGTAGTCTATGCCTACATAATTGTTATCATGGCATACTTAATATTAACATTAACATTTATACCTAATTTATTTTGTGTTTATTGATGTGGTTAATAGCACTTATTGATTAATGTTTTAATATTGTTCATTAATTTTATTAATTTTACTATGTATATTATTATGTATATAATACAAGTATAGAATTGTAAATGGATGTAGGTTTATTAATATTTGATTAGATGATACCTATGCCGCGTAGTATTATTCTTGCAGCATTAAATATATTTATTCTATTATTCATACACATCAGCATTTATAAATATGTAGTACTGAGTGGTCACACAAAATGTTACAATTTTTTTTGCACACATCATTATTCTGTATAATATTAACACAAAAAATTAAAAAAAAAGTTTTAAGTATAGCTGTACGAGGTTCAAGAGTTTTTAGCTTTAATATTAAATATGGTTTTTAATACACAATCACATAATAACACAAAAGTATTCAAAGTACAGCAATGTATTATTATATGATAATTTTAAGTATTTGATTGTTTAATTGAATAATCTGGGTGTGAATTCAGTATTTAATGGCAGGTGACAGCTATCTAGTTGGATTCTGATGAAGTCTGGTATACAGAAGAAAGCGCGCTCAATCCTAGGTTGCTGTATTTGTCCTATGTGGAATAAATTTTGGCATAACGATTTTGCATTTCGTGCATCTTTTACATCAGTTTACCACTTTGTTATTTCTGGCAACTACAGTTTTTTACAGGATATACCCTGTATTGTGAAGCCGGTGGCAATTGTTTGTGTCATTGTAAGTTCGATTGGTGGAGTTGTGTTTGCAGTTTCCTAGTAAAACTGCCAGCTTTACAAGGGTCTCCGATGGATGATAATTCGTTATTAAGCCAGCTCGTGGAACTTATCAACAACCACACCAAAAATGGAAATGGTTCAGGCAATTCGCAAAGCGTCAGTGATTCGATTCTCTGTGGCCAGGGAAGCCCCCAAAGGAGTCGGAGGGCGATGTCACCACAGACTGGTACGGACCGTGAAGGAGGACTTCCTAACCACGGGAGAAGTACGTGTGAACGCCCGGACCAACAAGCTTGTGTCGGATCCAACGGAAGCCCGGTACATGACAAAAGGAGAGGTCTGGACGCTTACAAAGACATATCCTTCAGTGAATGGCTTGGGAAATCTTTCTCCGTAGCCACAGCAGTAAAAGAACAAACACCGAAGAACAATTTTATTTACAAGGACAAATGCAAACAATTCGAGGTAGATTTACTTAAATATAAAAGTTTATGTTTGGATAATTGGTACCTAACACGGTGCATCGAACAAAACATTGTACCAAAAGGGTTACGGTTAAATAAATATCCTAACAATATTAAGGGGAATGAAAGTTTGTTTAAAACTATATCGGATATTTTAAATGAATGTGGCATTTCTATTTTAAAAGCCATGATTTGTAGTAATACTGAACTGTTAGAAATAATCAAAAAACAAATTGATGTGTTGCAAGCTGAGATCACTAAGGATTTAATGTTTTCTATACATGAATACAAGGATGTGTATTTTAAAGTATTACACAATGTTGATTTGAGTATGGCCAAGAATTATAAAAGGAAATTAGGAAAGATAGAATGGGATTTATTTGAATATAAGGAGGGTAAAGCATATGTTGACCCTAATAAACATTTTAAAAATAAGTTATATGGAAGAAATACATATGGAGGAAATGTTGCTTATAATACAACATTTGATAGGGAAACCCACTACCCACATGGGACCCAGACACAGGAAAATGAACATGAACAAGTAGGTTCCAATTATGGCTTCAGTGATTCATTTGAAGAAAGGGAGGTAGATCAGTACCACCCTTTAGGGGAACATATGGTGGGGGTGAGAAGGTCCGAAAGGATACGGAAACAATATTACCCTTTCTCATATGCGGAAGCAGCAGGGAACACACATGTACGAACGAGGCGAAGGAACAATTAACAGTAGTTGAGGTTCAGAATGTAGTTCATTTTAGTCACGAACCTTTGAACTGTCAAGAAGGGTATGAGGAAATATGTGGTTCTGAGAATGAAACAATAAGGGGAATTGAGTCATTTTCCTTTCACGAAGATAATTGCAACACCATACGGTGTGATGTTAAGGAAGAAAATAATTTTTTCATTTACAATTTTACAGACGTGGAAGTTTCACCCCCTTTTTTCAGTCTTTTCTCAAAAGGTTTTACTTTCATTCCTGTAAAAAGGCCAGGAATAGAAAGAATTTTGTTGGATGTAAAACTTTTTGCAAGGAATTTACATTTTAAAGCAACATTCAACAAGGATGAAAACAATGTAATCAACGTGCTGAAGTGAAAAACTATTTTAATCCTCCCTTACAGCATGACATTTTGAATTTTGAGAGTTACGTTACACATATGATTAGGGAAGGGTTTGATAAAGACGATGGTATAGGTGCATACAACAATTTAACACAAGAAGAAATAGGTATATTAAAGATGTTACAGACAAATGAGAAAATAAGGATTATGAAGCCTGACAAGGGTGGGGGGGTAGTCCTTATGGATCATTGGGATTATGTAGATAGGATGCTGGAAATTTTACACACTGGTAATAGATATAGAATATCTTCTAGGAATGAAATGAATATTAGTTACAAAAAGATAGACATATGGTTAGAAGACAATTTATTACAGGGACTCATAGATGTGGATCTATATAACTATCTAAGAGTACCCAAACCTGTGATACCAGAAATATTCGGCATCCCGAAAATACATAAGGACATCCACAACCCCCCTTTAAGGCCTATTGTAACCTCCCAATATTCTAAGACACAACCCCTAGCGATCTTTATAGACAGAAAACTAAAAATTTCCAGGAAGGTTACCATCATTTATTGATAGACTCCTGGGATTTTTTAAGGAAATTCAATACAGTTACATATGATGAGAAATATACATTTGTCACCATAGATGTGAAGGATCTTTTTTCAGTAATTCCTCATGAATTGGGTTTAACATGGTTTGAATACATGTTGACAGAATTTAAGACCCTAAATTCACATGATTTTCGACTTTTACTTGAGAACATGGAATTGGTCCTGAAAAATTATTACCTTTTTTTCCAGGGCGACATTTATCAGCAAATAGGGGGGGTGGCCATGGGATCTTCATGTGCCCCCACCTATGCTAACATCATTATGTTGTTTTGGGAGTTAGAATTTGTTTTCAAATCAAAATTTTGGAAATTTGTCGTCTCATACTTTAGATTTTTGGACGACATTTTTATAGTGTGGAAAGGCAATGTGGAAGAAGTGGCGGAATTTATTGAATACTTACATACTACAACTTGTATTTTAGAATTTACATTTGAACATCATACAGATTATGTGAATTATCTTGATGTAACAATAACAAAAAACAAGTTAAAAAATATGTACGAATCCAAGATTTTTAGAAAAAAATGTTTCTCCAATTCATATGTCCACTTTGATAGTGACCATCCCCTGTACTTAAGGAAGAACATAGTCAAAGGACAAATGATCAGGGCATCCAGGATGACAAGTGACAATGATACATGTAAAGTCAAATTGGATTTTATACAACAGTTATTTAAGGCGAGGGGTTATCCAACTAAGCTTACAAAGAATGTAAAGCGTGATGTTTTAAAGAAAAGAAATTCCCACTACTATCCACTTTTAACCACTAATTTACAGGAAGACGGTGCACCTATTACTGATTTTATGGTTACACACAGTATTAATCAAAGTACTAGGGAAATGCCCCGTTTAATGTTAACATATTTTAAAGGTATACATTGGATACAACGGGGTATAGATGAAGCTTGGAAAATGTTTTCCAAAATTAATACTGATAGCACAGTTTTCCAAGAACCATTAAGGTTTGGATTTAGGAGAAATACAAATTTTAAAGAATTATTCGAGAGAAAGAAGACTCCGAACAGGGGAGGAACACAACGGAAGGTGGGGACTCATAAGTGTGGAAGATGTGGTCAATGTACATTTATTTTGAACAGCAAGAAACTTTCTTTGAAAAAATTAAATGTAAATTTAAAAAGTAGAGGTTATTTCACATGCCAAACAAAAGGAGTGGTTTATTTAGCTCTCTGTTTGTTTTGTGACAAATATTATGTAGGCAAGACTGAACACAAATTGAAGCAACGCATTTACGAACACACAAGGGATATTAATAAATGCAATGAGAATAATGCACTGTATAGGCATTGCAAGACTTGTGTTAACACCAATATTAAGTTTTGGGTTTTGGAAGAGGTCAATATGTGGGATAGAGGTGGTGACTGGGAATCCCAGTTAGAATTTAAAGAATTAATGTGGCAACTCAGACTGGACGCTTGTGGTCCAAATGGACTGAACGACCACCTTTCTATTAAACCGGCCTTGAAATTGTTGGCCAATAACCCAAAACTTATACAATAATATATAACAGTATAGAAAATTGTTTCAATTTGCACTATTATTGATGTGTACACACATATATACATCTATGCCTACATAATTGTTATCATGGCATACTTAATATTAACATTAACATTTATACCTAATTTATTTTGTGTTTATTGATGTGGTTAATAGCACTTATTGATTAATGTTTTAATATTGTTCATTAATTTTATTAATTTTACTATGTATATTATTATGTATATAATACAAGTATAGAATTGTAAATGGATGTAGGTTTATTAATATTTGATTAGATGATACCTATGCCGCGTAGTATTATTCTTGCAGCATTAAATATATTTATTCTATTATTCATACACATCAGCATTTATAAATATGTAGTACTGAGTGGTCACACAAAATGTTACAATTTTTTTTGCACACATCATTATTCTGTATAATATTAACACAAAAAATTTTAAAAAAAGTTTTAAGTATAGCTGTACGAGGTTCAAGAGTTTTTAGCTTTAATATTAAATATGGTTTTTAATACACAATCACATAATAACACAAAAGTATTCAAAGTACAGCAATGTATTATTATATGATAATTTTAAGTATTTGATTGTTTAATTGAATAATCTGGGTGTGAATTCAGTATTTAATGGCAGGTGACAGCTATGTAGTTGGATTCTGATGAAGTCTGGTATACAGAAGAAAGCGCGCTCAATCCTAGGTTGCTGTATTTGTCCTATGTGGAATAAATTTTGGCGTAACGATTTTGCATTTCGTGCATCTTTTACATCAGTTTACCACTTTGTTATTTCTGGCAACTACAGTTTTTTACAGGATATACCCTGTATTGTGAAGCCGGTGGCAATTGTTTGTGTCATTGTAAGTTCGATTGGTGGAGTTGTGTTTGCAACTCTACCAGGTTTACCCAGAAGGATATTAATAAATTCACTGATCAAAACTGCATGATCCTTCAATATTCCCTGGATATTAAAAATATTGAGCAGATTATTTGCAAGGACTGGCATGTTCTTTCCTGTGACAAAGGGACCCAACAGCTGGTCAATAGTCAGGCCACATTTACATGCAAAAGGAAGCACATCATCAAAAGTTTATTGGAAAGATCTCGTCTTGACCCCATTTCCAAACTTCTGGTGACTCTGAAATGTCAGATATGTCCTCAGTGTTGTTACACGGAGAACAATTATATGGGTTCCTTAGTGGACATTATCATAAAACATAAAGATTGGGGCACCTTTTACTGCTGTTCTGAAAGAGTGGAACAAATCGTAGTTTGCACCCAATGTCAAGTGTTTTATATAGGCAAAACCAACAATGCCCTCAACAAAAGGATCTATCAGCATATTTATAGTATACAGAAGGCTGACAGCAACAGAACCCTGGAGAGGCATTCCCTATCCTGTCTAGATTTTAAAAGATTTAAGTTTTTTTTTATTTTGGAACAAGTACAAGCAGCTGCCTAAACAGGGGACTGGAGAACAAATAGTTGCAACTTAGAATGGATGTCACACAATTGCCAGGGATTAATGATGGCTTTTCTATTAGTGAACTTAAAATGATTAAATTTTAAATAATGGCCAATTAAATGATATGTGGTCTGATATAAAATGTGCTTAGCTTTTTGGATGTGGATTCTAATGAAGTCTCCTGACTGGAGATGAAAGCGCTTAATATATTGTATTTTTTTGTTTGTGAATAAACTTCAACTTTTGGATATTTTCACATGTGTTCTACTGGTTAAGTGAAGTGCTTGTGATTGACCTGTTCCCCTGAAAAGAGGAACATTTTGGAGTGACAGCCTTTATTGGAGCCAACAATCTGTTTGTTTTTTAAAATGAGAGCTTCCATGTTGTAAATAGTATTATTCATTCTGTATTTACGGTCTCTTTAAGACTTTCCTGGGCTTTAGTGGTCCCTGACACCTGATTTGGTGTTTTTTTGGGGGGTGTTTTCATGAATTTCCTTTAAAAATTGTTTTCACTTCCAGTTTCATGGCTGTGATCATGTTTTCTTTTTATGTAAGACGAAAGCGCTAAACTGTGACTGTTTTTATCTCCAAGTTTTTTGTTTTGTTATGAAAGTTCCGAGTTTGTTAGGCTGCTGGTGTTCAGTTCTTTTGTTTAGGCAGGGGTTCTATTCTCGCTGTAGTCAACTGGGGTGTGCCTGTGTGTTTGTGCACTTGGTTGACATTAGAGACTGCCTTTACAACCAGCATGTGGGACACTGCTATTACCATATTCTTCTCACTAGACAATGTTGACATCATCAGTTATATCTGATTTGTGGATGTGCACCATTCCCACCAAGGCAGGGTCAGAGACTGGCCTGGAGGCCAAGCAGAAGTCAACTCATCCTATAAGATACAGATTATAGTGACATGGCTTTCAGTCTATCCACATACATCATGCCATGCGTTGTAGACCCTGTGTTTTCTTGGTGAGAAAACCCTGTGGTCTCTCCAGGTGCTGCATGTGTCTGGTGAGGTACATGTAAAAGGGAACATTATACTCTATTAGTGTTCTGATGAAGTACAGTTCTGTTATATAATCCTCAGAATTGAATACGATGGCATGACTTATGATGTGCACAACATAAGCTTTTAATATCAGTGTGGATACTTGGTGGTCAAAGTTCGGATTGCTATCAATGTGTGTTCCCAGGTCTTGCATCACTGGATTTCAGCATAGTGGGAATGTTGCCAATGCTGTAATTAGCAGGAAATTCCACTTTGCAGAAGGACAAGATGAAGACACATGTCTGCATTTATTTGTTGACTATGTGACTTTGTCACCAATCATTTCTCTTTGTTAGCTCCTCCTATGTTATCATCATTGGTGGACTCAGTGATTGCACTTAATATGCAAGCATCAGCAAATGCAGTAAGCTAAAGGTCATATACTTTAGCATAAGCTGTCAAGAAATGGATTCGAAACAGTAAAGGGCCATGCACAGATCCCTGGGGTACACTAATGGTGACAGCTCTATACTGGTACAGGTTGATTTACCAACTTTCATAGTATGTGTTCTGTCGGTGAGCCAACTTGGTTACCCATCTAGTGACATAAGGGTTAATCCCCAGCTGGGAGAGTTTCTCAATAATACCTGTGTGGGGGACTGTGTCCAAACCCTAAGCCAGTTCAAGATTGGCAGTATGCACTGTCTTACCTTCAACCAGGCCTATCACTCAGAATCAATGGGCCATGACAACATCACAGATCACCTATAACATGACTTAGCACACACACCTTCCTGACATGGTTGAATACACACTTCAACGCACCATTCACACAGGCTATGTTCCTGTAAAAGGGTGCACATCAACATGAATCCATCAGAGTTGGGGGGGGGCAGCACCCAATGCATGTATAGACACATCTTGACTCTCCTCATCTCTGAGGTAGACCAACATGTCATCATGGACCTTTTCAAAATGGACACTAGTAATATCCCGGTTGTGTGCAACACACCTATGTGAGTTGTTAATGCTAGATCATACCTGTTACATCTGTTAGATGTCCTCAAAGAGGTGATTGAGGGCATGCATGATGACAACATTATCATCCTTTTGAATTTGACAAACCCAAGGCATTTGACACGAATTTGTATTGAGGTGTTCACTCAACACTGTCAGATGTAGCCATAAACACTATATCACCAAGTGTAGACCACTGTATCACACATGTGGCATCTAAATATGTTGAAATGTGTGAAGTGACCTATATCTCAGGTCCAGTGACAAGGTCCATACATCAGGGCTGTTTGCTAGGCCCTTTCCTGTCCATTATTTAAGTCACAGATGTCATGAATGACATACACATCCTATGTCTAAACAGCTGTCTGAAAGACTACAGAGTGTGGGCAATCATTGGCTCCAACTGTGATAATAACATAATACAGCCAGTATCAATACACGCTAAAGATTGCTGTCACAGCCATGACAACAACTGCAATGAAACGAAAACATGGGGGGGATTTGTTAAATCATGAAAACAAACACACAACTCAAGGATAAAGTAGACATCACAACCTATAATCAGACCAATGGATATGTGACCTGTGTCCTGGGGCAGATGGTATGTGGAACATACACCAGCATGTGGCCACAGTGCTGACTAAACCTTGTATGTAACACACTTACTGAGTATGTGAAGGACATCCACATCACAGGCCATAATACTTCCTCAGTTCATAACCTTCATCACACCAATTATTGGGTACAATGCACATCTTCATGTAACTCCCTATACATCTGCCAGTGATATGTAACTGAAATGTACCACCTTTGCCACAGAGACTGTCATGCATCTTACTGGCCATACCTACATATTCTTTTTGTTGCTTACTATTATTTTTTTTTTAATTATTATTGCTTAGCTTACTGTCTTATGGTGTGGAACCCCCATCAAATTGTTACAACAGATGCATGTGTGATACCTGCTCTGGTGATACACACAGTACATACATAGCTGTTTGACAACATTAATCGCATGGATAACATTCATGACAGTGTGGATTGTGCCACATGTATATGACATGCACACCAGTCAACTAGCCTGTATTGCTCATAATGTGAAATACAGGTATAGCAATGTCCCTCCTAACACCACCAGCAGATGTTATGGTGTCAGGACAATGTGCGGGATTACCCTCATAGAGTGCAGACATGTCATAATAGTTGGACAAGCGTGTTAGTGCAGAACCATCTCTGATCACTCAAAATCACATATGTCAGTGACATAGGATTACTAGTGGTATTATTCTGATATTGTCCATGAGTGTGCATGCTTCTTTTACTGTTGTCCATGAGCCTTTACCTGTGTCCCAGTTGTTGGAGACCTCTGCTGAGAGTACACTCATATTCAGGCAAATCATTTTGCACAGCTTCACAATATGCACCCTACTCCAACTGTATATAACATCCCTGACAGATGTCCTCTGCATTGTTCATGTAAGAATGCTTATCTCACAAAGACATCTTCCCCATTGTTGTGTCATCTTTTGCGACAGTCACATAATACACATTTTCAGTGTGCAGTCCATATTGTACCATACTGATATGGGATTTGGCATTGCTGCAACAACCGTCTTCCATTGACATGCTCTCATCTGCTGGACATTAGGTTGTTTCACCTTCCTCTTTCCCTGTGTTCATTCCTACAATTCATCTGTGTCCCCATTCAATACACACACTTCCCCCGAGTGTCTATTTTACATGGCAGTCCATGTACCCTTACAGATCATTTACAACTTCTGCACAGAATGCCTGCAATGGGATTTCTCAATACTCTGAACTGTATACACTGTCCTGTACTGTATTTGGACCATATATGTAACTAAATCCTAATCCCTGGTAATCACTGCGGCATTCTGCACAATCCCACTAACTTACTGTGCTCTGATATAAACAGTTTTGCTATCTGTGTTGCTTTACACAGTTTCCAAATTGCACTTGTTTACGTTTAAACACGGTGTGTGACATGAATATGTAATTAGCACTGCTGTTCACTATGCATACATATGTAAACTCCATGTAGGCTTCATGCAAAGCCTACATGAACTTTGCTGAATCCCAGGGTAGGGAAATTCTCCTACTCTTTGATAAGTGCTCTGAGATCTTTTACATCCACCTAAGCCATCACCAGCTCAAGCAGATGGGACCTCAGCTTAACATCTCATCCAAGGATGTCGCACTCAGTAGTGCAGCAACTCACTTAAGCCACACTGCAGTGACAGTAATGGAAAATCAATCCAAGTACCTGAGGTAGGAATAGAACCCGAATCTTATGATCTTCCAGCACTAAAGGTGAGTGTGCAACCTGTTGAGCTACTGATAATTCTGATTTTATAACATAGTAAATGTCTATCAAAATGGATGTTGGATAGGCCACAGAAAGCATCTTTCATCCACTACTTTTTTTATTTTGTTCTGCTAACACAAAGTTTTCAATTTCTGTCAGCACTATCTGTTATGGCAGCCTGTCTGAGAAGTAACATGCTTGATGGCCTGCCTAGCATTGTAAATTGCTCCAACATGATATCGGTGACCAACAGACCTTTGATATTAGAATAAGGTACAACAAATATTTAGATCAGTATCAGTTCTAGCATGAAACTAAAATCATACACAAACTACAGCTTCTTGGGCAGAAGTGGAATCCAAAAATGCATCCTGTCCAACAGCTCATTTTCACACATTTTGCAAAGCAATGTAGTGTGGGATAAATAATAATTCAACATAAAATCTGAACTACATTTTAAAATGGAGCCTAAATCAAAATCAACAGACATGAGATCATACTAGGCACTAAACAGAAAGGAATGTTCATGGAAACTAAAGAAAACAACAACTAGATCTTACCTTCATTAATAGTGGAGCATTCTTTCCATTCAAAAGAAGCAAAGCTTTCCGTAAATCCACAAATTTTCCCTGCAAATTTGATTCCAATGCAGACTTTTCTAATAATCCTAGAATGCAAGTTTCAGGAAACATGACAGCAAATTAATTCTAATTTCTTTCCCTCTTTTTTACATTGTTCTCTGCCTAGCTTTGCACTTGTCATTCAGTTTTCACAGATCTTACTTGTGTTACAGTAATGCAGCATTTGTGTTTCTACCTTTATGAAAGGGAAATCAGGGAGGTTATATCTATCTTCCTCTCCCTTCTCCAGCTCTGGAAATCTCGTTTTAATGGAATATACAGCTAGGTGGTAACTAGCACCCTCTGACAGAATTTGAACAGCCATTCTTATGGTTCTGTAATTTTTCTTGCCCCCTGGTCTAACATTCTCTCATCTGGACTAGAGGGACTCAACAAAACACCAACAACCACTTACTTTACCTTCACCTTACAGGAAGGGGGACATCAGCATGAAACACCCACCGGTCAATTACTGTGTGACGACCTTGTAGTAAGGGGATATCAGCAGGAAACACCATGATATTTCAGCAGATCATCATTCACTCTGTTTCCTACTGTTTGATTTTAACAAATGTACCCATTACTGCTGTTCATTAGATTATACATCACTAAACACACATACAAAAAGAAATGTAATTTAACTTTCTTATTTTTTCTTAATCTTGCATGGTTGCCTAAGGTTATATATGGGTCAACATACATCTGTCTGGGTTGTGACCATTAAACTTGCTGAATCTTCTACTTTACAAAAACAGTGGAGGATTTCCTGCAGAACACAAACTGAAGAACTATCCCATAAAAGGAATTATGGGGCATAGTGAGGTAATTAAATAAATTCGCACATTTCAGTCTTACACAAACTCCTTCAATCTTTCTATATTTTCTGTAGGGTAGAGAATGAAGCTGGTAGCAAAAGAAACATTGTCTGCAGCTCTATAATGCCAAAAATGGTTGAATTAAACAAATCAATCTGCAGATGACGAACGTTGGGGAGGGGGTTATATCAAGCTTAACCTAAATTTCTGCTATGGAGTTACAGAAGACAGCATCAGCAAATGTACTGAGACTTCTGCTGTTGCTAATGCATTCATAATGAATGAATCTTATCTTCCTGTTAGAGTTATGCCCCATTAAATGTTTACTTATTTGTGGCCTTTACGCCATATTAAAGATGTCTTAAGAATAGTTTAGCTGCATGTTTTATTCAATGTTAGCAGAAATGTCAATGCAGGAACCAATTTGATTCTTGTGAAAAAATATATGAATTATCCTAAACACATTTTTTTACTTGTTAGGCTACTGTACTTGTTTACAAGTAGAGTCTTATCAAGTATGACCCCCAAATAACTCACAGACTGGACATATTCAATAAGAGATCTGTCACTAGAAGAAATTTACAATTTTACTGATATCTGACCGGTTATACTGAACCCTGCAAAGGACCATGCCTTCTGTGCTGGACAGATACAGTCATGATCTCAAAACCCACAACTATGACTTTAACTTGAAAAAGCCTGCCTGAAGTTTTCATTCAGCAGTGGACAGTGTGTGTCCTAACTACACAATGGTGGATCATCTTCATACTGCAGAAGGTACAGACCACCACAAAGGCAAGACATCTGAATCATATAATCAAAAATGAATAACTAAAACAGCTCAGGGAGAGTCACTTTCAATTAAGTAGTATCAATCCGAATGAGTGTATTTCAGTTTAACTCTGCAGCTTCGTCCATACAATAGTGCATTGACTAATTTAATATACTCATGCTTAAATCAGCTAAAGAGTGTATCATGATGGATGGTACCGAAGGTTTTTGCTTTAAGATAGCTTGGCTGGTAGAACTACTAGGATCTTCTTTGGTTCTCTGAGACATCCTTGGTCTTCACAGCAAAATCTGTTTGGAGCAGACCATTAACCTTTGTCCAAAACATAATTTTTGCAAGTACTCCAGAAGTAAATGTAAAAACAGTCTGATAAACACAGTCATCATTTGTTCTATACATGATTCCCAAAGGGGATGGAGAGCAAGCAGCCTTATAGTTAGGATCTTTAAGATCTACTGTTACAATGAGTAACTTAAACACAAATGTACTATCTTCTTTAGGAAGGGTCACTGTAACAGTGAATTATAACATTTGGGAAGCTACCTAAGCAGTGTCTGGTTGTTCATGGAAGGTAAACAGTTATGAGATCCCCTGTACTCCAACAATTTCAAAAATTTGCCTGCTTCTGGAGTATGCTTCCAACTTGCAGTGTTCAGTGAAAGTGGGGACTGCAGACCACATGTCAGCTTCCAAACTACATTGAATAGAAACATTTCTGAACTATACAGCTGCTTTTGCTGTTGCCCTAGGGAAATGCCCTGTAAATGTGTCTTGTACTAGATTACTATACTTGTCAATGCAAATGATAATACAATCTGAAAGCCACATAGGAAAAGTCTATTTAACGACAGGCAGGTCTTATTCCTTTCTTCCCCTCCTCCTCATTTCTAAACTTCAAAGTACATTTGGTACAGCATTTGTCTAGGGTCTATATTATAACATTGAAGTTCAAAAACGTGGAATGTTATAGTATCGAACCCTTTAGTGTGAAAACTGAGAACAGCGAAGCCTCGGAACATCAACATTTTACCTAGGGTAAGATTTCGGTGGTCAGTGGCTTTGCTATTTACAGCAGTGTGGTGCAATGGTTACAGACCGGGTTTAGGGAAGTGAGCGAACGGAGGTTATGGATTGGGTTCAAGTAAGTGTGGTGTGATGGTTACGGACTGGGTTAAAGTAAGTGAACGAACGGACTGGGCTAAGGTGAGTGTGTGGTAGTTAGGGACTTTAGGGTTAGGGCGCAGGTGAGGTGAGTGTGCAGTAGTGACAGACTTTAGGGTTAGGGGTGGATTAAGTGAGTTAGGGTTAGGGCGCGGGTCAGGTAAATGTGCAATTGTGTGGACGTGAGGGTTAGGGTGGTGTAGGCGAGTTAGGGTTAGGGAGCGGGTAAGGTGAGTGTGCGATAGTTAGGGACCTTAGGGTTAGGGTTGGGTTAAGGTAAGTGGGTAGCTAGTGGTGCATGTCTGGTTTAGTGTAGGGTTTCATGAAGTGTATGTGTGTGGATTATTTATTTTGGTGTGCTTGAGTTGTATGTATGTTTGTCGAAACAGCAAATTTTTTCCCTGGGAAAAAATTTGCTATTCTGACTGTTCGGTTTTCTGGTGTTTCGATTGAATGGGGTCGATATTATAACATTCAATGTTTTTAGACTTCGATGTTATAATATAGACCCATCTGTCTATGCACCTCTTACAATTGTAAAAATACTTCAAACTGGTAGTTAAGAAGATCAGTTTTCAATGTTTCATTATGAAAACCCATTTAAGTAGGTTTACAAAAAAGGTCTTGCAGTTTACACATCATTATGTCTGAAATAACAGCCACCAGAAAAAGTTGTTTTCCGTGGCAGGTATTCTATACATAGCAAATTTGCTATGTCAAAGAGTGAGATAAAATGAGCTTATTCAGAAAAAAATCCTAAGATATGCCTTCTTGGTGGTGGTAAGTGATGAACTCATTTAAAAGGGGGGCCTTAACCAAAGTATATGTCAGTCATAAAAGGTTAGTTGAAACACAAGCAAAACTTGCAAATACTGTAGCTTAGCAAATTAAAAAGGCTAAGTACTAGTTACAATAACAGTCAAATTAGTCTAAGAGTCTTGCCAACGGGTAGTTCAGAGGTTCTAAGCCCTGCAATGCAGCCCAGACCACTCTCTTTCACTGTGTAAACAGAATTTGCCTGTATCGGGTACTTTTGCTTTCTTCCATTTAAAGATTGGAAAAGAAAAAGAACTGTTGCACTAATAAAAATTCTATCCACCAAACTGCCAGGTTTACAGTCTCAAGACCAAAATGTAGTGATACAGCTCTTTGTAACATATTATCAGCAATGACTTGTAAAGAAGCAAAACCCGAAAAAGGCTAGTGGATACAATCATCGTAAAAGGCAATCCTGGTTGCATAAGTGAGACAGACAGATGCAACTCTGGAATATTTCACATCTGCACAATGTCCTGAAAATTCTGTGGATCCAGTTTCCATTCATAGGATGTAGTTAGCTTTCTTTTCAAGACATCTGCTGGCTGACTCTACAAATGTAACATATACATATAAAAATGTGCAGTAAAACTCAAATCTAAAGGTAAAGTATCTCCTTACAAAGTTATAAAGGATCTGGTTCTTTCTACCATCTTTGTTGCTGTAATGATGTCCTAAATGAAAACTATTTTGAAAAGTTGTCAGTGTCCTGTAGACTGCTTCTAGCAAATTCAGGTTGCTGTAAAAGGCACCCAAGTATAATCTGAATAGTCTGCTTGCAAGATGTTTGATTGTCGTTGAAAGAGGTAAGGTCATTCCTGTGCAATGGTTTAATTTAGTCCACCATACAAGTTCTTTAGTTACTTATTTACTTATTTATTTACTTATTTTTATTACATTTATTATAATCATAATATAATAATAATATTATATTTATAGAATAATATTTATTTTTGAATATTTGGTAATAGGAATAATCATGAAAGGAATCTGTGGACTGCTTCCAGATATACTTGAGGAGCCATTGTACCATCAGCCTTGCATTAAATACTATGAAGACAGAAGAAGTATATTCAGACAGACAAGAAAGGGCACACTTAAAATTGATATATCAACTGAACGTTGACTTCATCCTGTTATGGTAAAAGGGTGGTATGCTAACTGACATAAAGGATACAAAGTAGGTGCTCCCTGTCACATGTTCAGCCAGACTGTCTTGACTAGCTGCAATTATGATTACTACAGTATAATATTTAAGGACTTTAATTTGACTGGTTGTCACATTTTTTTAGTACTTGTTGACCCATCTAAACATGGCAAATAGCATATTCTTATCACATCACAGATACAATGATGTACTAATAGTTACATACAGCTAGGAGCAAGATTTATATAAAGTGTTTGCATTAATTAGGCACTAGCGACATAGGAGAAGAATACAGCACATAAGCTATAACCTTTTAGATGCCAACAAGGGTATATATGCAGAACAGGTATGAAAGATGAGGCGTATCTTATTGTAGCTTGGATGAATAGCCTGTGACATACGTTTATTGCCCAGCTCAAGTGAACTGACAACAATCTGTGCATGTAAAGCAGATAAATAGAGCATGTCATGTAAACTGAAGTTAGATCTGAAGAAGCTTTGAAAGCGCTCAACTATTTGTTTTTTCAATAAAGAAGTTTTGATTACTAAACAAGTTATAAGTGCTTGATTACTCTGAAGTCTCAATTGAGCTTGTCTACAGTGCATGGTTCTCTTTTCCTGGCTTTTTAGGATTCTCAGCCAGTAGCTTTGTTACTGACAAGTACCAGTTTTCCTTACTATCTATGTATTTATATATACATGTATAACTACTTATATATATATATATATATATATATATATATATATATATATATATATATATATATATATATATATATATATATATATATATATACACACACACACATATATATATATATATATATATATATATATATACACACACACACACACATATATATATATATATATATATATACACACACACACACACACATATATATATATATATATATACACACACACACATATATATATATATATATATATATATATATACACACACACACACACACACACACACATATATATATGTGTGTGTGTGTGTATATATATATATATATATATATATATATATATATATATATACATATATATATATATATATATATATATATATATATTTATATATATCACACACACGCAAATACATATATATATATATATATATATATATATATATATATATAGATAGATAGATATAGACAGATATCAGCAGAAGGTCCTGTGGGAGTGTTGAGGGTACTATTAGTTTTGTGGATGTGTAGGTCACACAGAACTGGATCTTTAGAAGCTCTGTAAGACAAACAAAAGTTACCTCTAAAGAGTCTGTAAAAACAGAAAAGAGAGCAAGAAAATGCTCTAAAGTAGTTTCAGTAACTCAAAGAAAGCATGCCTTTGATCATCATAATGAGGAAATACTGAAGTCTCAAGCTGGCTCATATGCTTGGACAGATGCATACTGTGTCAAATTTAAGCAGAATGCTGTCTATATGGTAAGTAGTAGTGATACTACATTTACACAGTCATCAGGGATATGGGAACCTATGCTGATAATGGACCATCTTTTGATCACCACATCTGTGTAGTGGTTAGAAAATCCTTCTACTCTGTACAACTTCTCCTTCATGGTATTTCCTTGAGGCCTAAAGAAGTTATATCTCCACTTTTTTCACCCATTATTAGGCCTATCATGGATATATATAATGCAACCTTTGGCATGTACCTCACTAAGCACCTAAATCACCTTCATAAACCTCATCAAAAGATCTCAAGTTTCAATACCCTTACACACAATAAAATCTCTATCCCTCTGCTCAATGTCACACAGTCTCTAGATGGGTGATCTCTGCTTAACCTTCTGTGTTATGAACTCATTCACCTAAACAGAACCTGGTTGTAAAGGAAACACCTGTTTTCTAGAGACCTAAACCTGTACTATCAAATCAGAAAACATCAGATGACATCTCAGATACATAACCCGACTTATCCCCCCCTCATTCCTTGAATAGGCTGCCCTTACCTATCAAGCAGAGTACTTCCCTAGCAACTCATAAAACCAATGTGGATGACTAGATAGGTTACTGCTAATTTTCATTGTGGATCTGTGTAGAAAGTTTACTTGTGTGTGTGTGGGGGGGGGGATCGTCTTCCATCAAAACTGGGTGATGTGACACAGCTTCTCGATGGTCTCCTTGGCTGCATGCTTAGTAAGGACCTATAAACCTATAAAATTACAATTTCTAACATGAAACTGCAATGTTTGAAGAAGCAGCTGAGGCAGTATTACTTATTTGACATCTGTTAACCGAGTTAGTCCAACTGAGTCAAAAGGCCATTTTCAGTGGAGACCTGAGGAGAAAAGCTCCAGTACAATATAATACAAAAAAATTCTGAACGTACTTTTAAGATTAACAATAGTATAAAAATGAGTGGTCACATGGAGTAGAACAGAACGCTGATGGAACTAAGAACAGATAATTACACGGAGAGTTTAGAACACTGATTGAATTAAAAACAGATAATTACATAGAGAGTTTAGAACAAACTAAATCAATTATATACAAGTGAAGTTACACTGAAAAGTAATTACAAAAAACACAAATACAGATGCTTTTTCATGTCATTTAACTATGTAAGTAAAATTATTTGCTTAGATTGTAGTTGCAAAAAGTATTCTACAGTTATATACGATTCCAATTAGAGTAAAATAGAATTAATCAAGATTAGAGCTGTGAAAAAAAAAATAAAGAAGTTGCACGGGTGATGGGGGGAGGTGGTTATGTAGTATCTTGGCAGTGGCAGGACCATGAGTTTGATAGGAAGTTTTTTAGCTCTTTTTTGAAACTATTAATGTGCATGATATTTCTTACATTAGAGGGAAGTTTATTCCAGGCTTGGAACACTGAGCATTTGTATAAGAGTTTGCTAATGTTTTTGTTGGATTTGTAAACATTGAGGAAATGCTGGTGTGAGCTCTGGAGTGAATGATTGAGGGTATAGTAGGAAACTGGAGAGGAAACAGAAGGGTAGGCAGTAGGTTTATTAAGTATGGAGTGCGTAATATGTAACTGTGACAGCAGCAGTTGAGGGAATTCAAGCCATTGTATTTTCTTTACAGCAATGCAGTGGTGGGAGTTATAAGGCTGGTTAGTGGCAAATCTAGCTATTTTATTATAAGTTTGTTCAAGCCTGGTTATTAAAGTGGTTTGTAAGAATTGGAGTGGTGTAGAGTAGGCAGGGAAGGAGGAATGCCTGAGCCAGAGATTGTTTAGAAGCCGGTGAAAGAAATGTTTTGTTCCTATAAAGTAGTCCCAATTTTTTATGCGTCTTTTTAATGCACTGCTGAATGTGAAGGTCAAATTTTAATTGATCATCAACTATAATATTTAAAATAAGTTGGTTTTCTGTAAGCCATTTTTTTGTAGAAAGGAATGAGTTTTGAATAAAGGAGTGAAGGTGGGAGATGCTGTCAGAAGAGGAGATGAGAGTCGAGTTGTCGGCATATTGTATAAGACAGGAGTGGCTACAGGATGTATGGAGGTTATTTGTAAAGATACTGAATAGAAGGGGCTCCAGAATTGAGCCTAGTGGGACACCTGCCTGGATAGGTAGAAAGGGGAAGCAGGAAGTGTGCCATCTGACATACTGAAGCCTGTTGGTAAGGTAGCCAGAGAACTAGTGAAGAGTGGAAGTGGAGAGGTTGAGATCAGTTAGTTTTGTTAATAGTTTAGAATGAGATACATTATCGAAGGTTTTTGAGAGGTCAAGAAATAGGCAGGATACTAGTTGGTTGTTGTCTCTAGCTTCAGCGATATTCTGAGTGAAGGATAGGAGGGTACTAGAAGTACTATGGTTAGGCCGAAACCCATGTTGGGTAGCGGTCAGAAGGTTTTCTTGGAGTAGAAAATTGAGAAGCTGTGTATGTATGCAATTTTCGAGGATTTTTGAAAGTTGGGAAATAAAGGTTATGGATCTGAAATTTGAAGGGTCAGTAGAGTTTCCTCCTTTATGTAAAGTATGGTATAGAATGATTTCCAGATGTAGGGGTCTGTAAATTCTTGAAGTGATCTGTTTACTAATATAAAAATAAGGTAGGCTATAGAGTCAATGGGTCTATATTAGTTTGCAGAAATGTAATTCTGGCAAAGACCTATTCATCGACCCCAATCGGCAAAAATCACGTCAGTGATTTGCTAAATTTACTAAGGGCAAGAAACAGTTGCCTGAAGCACAATGGACCAACTTGTAGTTGATCTGAAACCACCCAAGTGGGGGGCTTTGCCCCTCCAACTATATATACCAACTCTGAGATCACACTATAGTGGAGAATAGGGCAAAGTTCTGTAGTTGTCCATTGTGCTTCAGCCAACTATTTCATTGCCCTTAGTAAATTCAGCGAATCATTGAAGCAATTTTCGCTGATTATGGATGGATGAATAGGTGTTCACCGGGATAACATTTCAGTGACCTAATACAGACCAGAGTCTGTGGCGGGATTGAGAAAGAGGGGAGGTTGGTTATCAGTAGAGGGTGAGCATAGTTTTAGTTTGAGCAGGAGTGATCTGATGTACGTAGTGGGGACTGGTTTTAGTGAAAACGGGGTTAAACTGGTATAAGTGGAAGAAGTGGTAGGGGGATTGGGGTTAAGGTCAGAGTGAGTTAGTTTACAGAGTGAGTCAAGGAAATAACAGTTAAGAAGGCTGGCAGTTTCTTATGCAGTGTTACTTGGGTAAGGGTTAGGGGTAGTACGACTTCTAGGGTGAAGAATTTTGTTGACAGTGCTCCATAACTTTTCTGAAGTAGAGTAGTGGTTGGTTTGGGCCTTGTTGAAGAATTTTGCTTGTCTTTTTAATTTGCTTTTTGGTAAGGTTTCTGAGTTCTTTGTAATTTTGGAGGTGTATTGGGGATTTGGTTTTTAACCAGGTTTTCCAAACACTTTTTTTTTATGCATAAGAGACCAAGTGTCTTTTGAAAGCCAGGGGGCATAGTTAGCTTTTATCCTAATTTTCCTTAGTAGTTAGTGGTGCTAGACAGTTAAGGATTTCAAGGAAAATATGGTTAAATTCAAGTAGTGCTTCATTGAGGGGAAGGTGATGGAACCAAGACAAGTTAATGGAGGAGAGTCTAGTGTTAAATGTTTTTACAGAAACGCTGGAAAGTTTGTGGTAGTCTCTGTGTAAGTGAGTCTTAGAAGTCTGGAAGGAGTGTCTTTGGATTTGGGTGGGGAGATGGTCACTTAGGGAGTCAGGTAGAGTACATGGGTTATGGTAGAGGTTTGGATCAGTTGTAAGGATCCAGTCAAGGATAGAATTGTTATTAGTATTTTTATTCATGTGAGCGGCCGATGTGATTAGTTGTTTAAAACCACATAGCTTTATGCTGAGATTTGGGGAGTGTGTAGATAGCTTTTTCCAGTCTATATTTACATCACCAAGGATGACAGTTTCATAGGTTATGTTGTGCGAGATCCATGACAGTATGTGTTCTAGGGTAGGGATGCTATTACCTGGTGGGATGTAAACAGATGCTATAACAAATTGTTTGGATGTTTATGTGACAATTGAGTATCAGATGCTCAGATGGGTGGAAATTAGGGATAGGTGTAAATATAGGGGAGAGGTTAAGTTGCTCAGAATAGAGAATGGCAACTCCGCCCCCTTTTTTGGGATTCTATTTAGCCGAAAAATGTTATATCCGGGAGGTAAGATTTCATTGTTTGAAATGGGGCTTTAGCCAAGTTTCAGACAAGGCTAAGATATGTGGAGTGTAGTGGGCTATCCATGAATGGAGTTTGGTGGTTTTAATGAGAAGGCTTTGTATGTTTATTGAGTATACAATTAAACTTTTGAGGAGAAGGATTGTGTATGGTGGGAGTATGGGAGGGCTGGTGTGAATGGCAGAGTGGAGAAGTGGATGGGCGAGGATTGGGGTGAAAGTCTCCAGCTAGCAGAATAAAGATAGTCAATAGAGTAAGTTGGGAATTACAGGGGTGATGAGTATTTTTTTACAAAAACATGCTAAAATAATATTTAGCATTTGTATCAGCTTTTCTTTTGTCTGACCCCAAACTAGCATATCATCAGTTTTGCTTATCTTCCATGCCCTTAATTACCTGGACAATAATGTTTTGGAACATTTCTGGTGATGACAAAATACCAAATGGAAAATCAGATATCCTGTACCTTCCTGTGTATTAAAGGTACAGAATTTTGAGCTTTTGTCATCTAGTTTTACCTGCCCAAAACTCAGGTTTGATTCTAGCACTGACAAAACCTATCTGCATTTTGAGACCAATTCTTAACCTGCAAACACACCCTTTTTAATCAACCCCATTCAGACTGTGTGCAGAGGGGTCTACCTGACTTTACAGAAATTTCATTTACCCAGAATTTAGAAGATCAAAATGTCAACACCGAAATTCCACAACATAGAACGTTTACATTACCAGAAGTCAGCTCAACGAAACATGAGGTGCGTATATCATGCAGCACTCGCAGCTTCTGAATGAAGATCATGGTACAGTGAGGATTGGGAAATGTATGCTTTTCCTGACTGTAGTGCGATCTTAGAGTTAATATATATAATTGGCAGGGGGTGTGGGGGAGCAGGATGGCTTGCCCCCCCCCCCACAAAAACATAAAAAGGGTAGATTTTTGTTTTGTTTTGCTACAGCTGGACATACCCAAAAGAAATAGAGGTGGAAGGAGGTCCTAGTACTCATCCAGATACTGCTGATATTTAGAAACATTTCTATAAAAAGTTACAGCCAAATTGGTAGTGGAAAAATGAAGGTATACTTTTCAGCCTCTGGATACTTTATAAAATGAAAGTATACTTTTCATCCTCTGGATACTTTATAAAATGCCTTCTAAGATCTATTGCAAATCATCAATAAAGAATAGCTCCACAAGGAATGCAGCATCTAGGACAGCATGGTCCAGGTGCATATGAGGAAAGGACAGCCCAAGCCAAGCAGTCACCAGTGATAACAATCAAGGCTAAAACATCAGCTGTATCAAATGTATAATGGAATACATGTAATATAACAGATATTTTCTTATCAAATTGGATGAGCGAAGACCCTTCTCAGTGGATTTCCAAGAAGGCTCATCCTTTCTTCTATTCAAATTCATCAAAGGTTCTGAGTCCAAGACTGCAGTAATTCTATATGGGCCTACCATGATGTCATATGCTGTATTAGGACACTGCAGCTATTTTCTCAGCCCACCAGCTCACTCCCAGCTACTCAGTGAGCACAGTTCCCACAAATCAAAAAAAAAAATGAAGACTTAACAGCTACACTGTCTTCAATGACATACACATATAAACTTGCCTGACTTGCAAGGAACTTTGACAGCAGATACTGGTTACATGAGACATTCCAATTTAGAAAGGTAATAGGAGGCTGTCTGTGACCCACCAAGGAAGGCCCTCTCATAGATCAACTGACAATAAAAATGTATTTGCTAAACCCAATAGTGGAGAACTTTGGTGGTACATCTCAAGTGGGGTGAATCACACAAAGTAAAATCCACTAGGGTGAAAGGAAGTAGAAGACACTCAAGAGGAAAAACTCCAAAGGCTGAGTCTGAAGTACAAAGGCAGTAAAAAAAGCCCAACTCAAGGAGCCACAGACCAAGTAACACTGCTTGGGAAAGGTGACAATTGATAACAAGAGTGACTGCAACACAACTGCCTGCAATGGAAAACTTTCTTAAGCAAGTCATTCCTTCCTTGAAATACGTGCTCATATGCATTGCTTCATTTTTTCATCTTATGCATCCACCTCATTTTCCCTTGGTTTCTGTCTTTTTAAAGATTACATGGGGAAATTCCTTTCATCATTTTTGGTAGGAAACATGGGCTAGTCCTAATGGAAATAAGATTCTTGTAAAAGACCAAAGTTTCCTATGCATGCAAGCCTGAAGTTCTAAGATCCTTGTGAAGAAATTACAGCCATTAAGTACTGCATTTCAATAAACAAATTTCAAACCAGTTGGCCAAACAGAGAAGAGGATAGCCTGTTGTTCATGAAGCTACCCTTAGATAGAAGGGTTTTTTCAGTGATGGGCAGAGGCGCAGAACCACCATAAATGAACTGCCTGATAGCTAGCAGTGAGCTAGGATCCTGCTCTCCAATATCTACTGATAGGCAGAAACCACAGACAAGTGCACTGTACCTTGATGATGGAATAAATAAACCTCAAATGGCAAAGGTGTCCAATACAAATAAGAACCAACTGCACACTGATGACTAAGGTGTTATGATTACATTACTCTGCCCAAATGAACAAACTCATCCACTTGGTAGTGTGTATCTTCTGGGTGGAAGGCCTTCTGGTAACTGCATTTACTTTTCACATACCATCTGGGAGGTCAGTAGGGAAAGAAAGGCATATAAGAAAAGCCAGAACTTGAAGAGGTGCTGGCTTTCACCCCAGCTGTGGGTGACCCCTTGACTAGGACCAGAAGAGCTTACTCAGTCATTACTGACTTGAGACTTGGCCATCCTAGGCTGTTGAGTCTCACTTCTGCTCTTTATTGGATTTTTTTATAAGGCATGGATCTAGATGAATAATGCATCCACTGCTATTTCCTATTCTCAAGAGAGCACAAGAGGAAAATCATGTTAAGCCAGGTGACAAACAGATCAATCTTCAGAGTGCCCCACTTCCAAAACATCAAGACCACACCAGGCACGAATACTAAATCGATACCTCCTGAAAGAATGTCTCAGTGAGTCTTCCAACAAGCTCACTTTAACTGCAATATGAAGCACTGAGTCAGTAATGCCTATGTATATGGCACAATGCCAGATGAGTACTACCTCTTTTACAAAGAAAGCACAGCAATGTCCTCCTTACTTTATTTAATACCACCATAAGATGGACTGGTTTTCTAATCTTAAGTTAATCAGAAGTAGCTCTCCCTAGCTGTCCTGAAAGGAACAGAAAAAGCATGTGGGAGGCATTGATATAAAGCTACAACTGGTTTCTGGGGAGACTATTTCTCCTTGAAACATGGAGGAGATAAGCTGAATTCTTCCTGACAGTGAACTATCTATCATTATAAATTGTGATGAGTTCAATTGTAAAAATGAGAGATCAGACGGAACACTGGCTGGGATCTTTTACCACTCCAGAGCTTGGCAAAAGGGATGTGACACAAGATGATCTGCAAGCTCATGGCAACTCTGCAGCCCTGTCATATCACACTACAACACCCATATTCTCAGTCATGCAAGTGTTATTTATTTTTAAACATATTTTGTCACCACTGTCTGACAAAGTCCATGCACACACCCTACTGAGCACAAAGTTAGGGCTGTGCCATGGACTGACTGCAAAGGATGCTCCCCACCTCTACAAAGGGTTTGTTCTTTTCAAGCAGCACAACTCTTGACACCAAAGCATGGAAAGTAATTTTCCTCGTCTCTAACAGGAAAACACATTTTCTCTGTGTGCCATCGAGGAAATAAGCCCTCACCATCCACCAGGAGAGGTAAAAAGGCCACAGCTCTTCACTCTTGCTCCTCCTCGCCTGGCTCCTCCATTGCTGATCCTCATAAATGAACCCCGATTAACTGGGTTGCACTAAGAGCTCCATCCCTCTGTGCGATGCTGCCAAAATGTAAGTGGTGCTTTGAAGGTTGTGGAAGTCATCAACACCATAAGATCCAGAAGGGTGTGGAAATCAACCCTCCGTATCAGCAGGAAAGGCTGCCAATGAAGTGTGTCCAACTTTGTACCACTGAAAGAAATCCTATGGAATGGGGTCAGAGAAAACTTCTCTCAACTTTAGGTTTATCGTCAACTTCAGGAACCGATGCCAAAATAAAGTACAGCTGTGTAACATCTTACCATAACAGTAGATGTCCTTCTATTAACTGCTGCAGTATTCACCACTTTTGCAATCTCCTGTCAAGGATAACCCCAAAATCTAGACAGTATACCAATGCCTTTATTACTTAGGTAGCATTGTATGTCACAAGTGTGCTCCCCATCCAAGAATAGGGAATAAAGGTGACATATGTATTCTTCCAGCTCAAAACTAAAGTTCCCCAGGAGAATTAGGACCCCCAGTTGAAAATAGATTATGTATGTCCAGAAAAAGGAAGGAAGGAGAGAAACCTCTCTGTCTGAACGAAAACACTACCCATGCAAAAGGAGCAGAGGGCAGGAGGAGGGAGTGAATACTGGAATAGCAAAAAGAAGATCAACTACTATTATGGTAAGATTTTACACAACTGTATTATGTCCTTCCATATCACTGTTACAGTACTCACCACTTCTGAGAAAGTACAAAACCTACAGTGAAGGCAGGGAGGAAGAAGGCAAGGAGGAACCCTTCACAAACCCTTGCAAGATAACCTTAGCAAAACCTGCCCTGGCCCTGGAAATAAACAATTTGCAATGTTTTGTGAAAGTGCGAACCGAACACCAAGTAGCAACTTCAAGGATGGAGTTGGTGTCCAAATCTTTGAAGAAAGCCTCCAAAGAAGCCATTGCTCTAGTAGAATGAGCCCTCACAGAAGCAGGCAACTGCTTACCATGAAAAGAATAACAAAAAAAAAAAACTGGCCTTGGAAATCCAACAGGAGATGGTTTGCTTACAAACTGCCACAATAAATGGGCTGGTATGAAAAGAAACAAAAAGCTAATCAGATTTATGAAAGGCCTTTGTTTTCTCTATTTAATATCTGAGATGTCTATGCAAATCCAAGGTATGAAGAACCTTCTCACTAGCAGACTGTCGAGAAGAGAAAAAAGAAGGAAGCTGGATAGACTGATTAACAGACAACTCATTAACTACCTAACCACCTTGAGTATAAAAGAAGGATATGTACGGAGAGACACCATGTCTCTATGACAAATCAAAACAGGAGGGACTGCCATCAAGGCCTATAATTCAGACACCCTTCTGGAAGAGGTTAAAGCAACCAATAAAACAGTCTTCCATGTGCAACTGTTGCAAAGTAGCAGCAGTGGCAGGCTCAAAAGTAGCCTCAGTCAGCTCTTCAAGGACAAAATTAATATCCCAAGGAGGAGGAATCTACTTTCTTGGGGTCTAATATGAAGAATGCCTTTGAGAAACTGCTTGATCCCAAACCCAGAGGCCAAAAGAGGACTAAGTGACAGACAGGCAGAAATGTCTGACAAATGGGCTTTCACTGAAGAATATGCCAAGCCAGCATATAACAGTTCACACAGATAGTAAAGAACCAAGCAGACTCTCAGTGATTCTGGGGGGTCTTGCTGATCTTTAAGACACCAAACAGAAAATCTCTTCAATTCGTACATATATGATTTTCTGGTATTGGGTTTCTTGGTCTCCTTCGCGACCTTAAGCAAGTCCCCAGAAAACTGGTGTTGGAAAGGAATGAAAACCCTATAATGCGAAGCGTCACTGGACGAGTGGATAGATGAGGGTGAAGGAGAGTCCATTTGTCCTGTGTGAGAAGATACATTCAGTGAGGTAATTGTGATGATTGCCCCTGGCCAGATGGAATAAGAGAGGGAAACACTGCTCTATCGGCCTAAAGGGAGAAACCAACAAGATTTTTGAGAGCCCTTCACAATTTTGTAAAGGACTTTTGGAAGATGAGAATGGGGAAGAAAGGCATACAGGAACATTCGTTTCCAAGAAAAGGACCTGGTGTATACCTTCCAAGCCAAAGGATTTAAGACTCTACAAGAGAGATGAAGGGGTTGTCTTTTCGGTGGGAAGGCAAAGAGATCTACTTTAGAAATGCCCCACCGATGAACTATGTCCACAAATACATTCCTGTGAAGCAATCATTTGTGCAGCTTGTCCTGGACATGCTGAGAAAATGTGTCATAAGACTGCCCTATGAAGGTATACAGATTACCTGTAGGGTGACCTGCAGACTGATGGCTATTTCCCATGCTTGAAGGGCTAATCTGCAAAGAAGGTAAGACCTTGTACCCCCTTGTCTGCTGATGTACCACATGACTGTGGTGTTGTCCGTATAAACCTTCAAGGAAGCCAGGACCCAGAGCACATGGAAAGCTTGAAGGGCCAGAATGACAGCCTGCGTTTCCATGATGTTGATGTGATCCGCCCTCTGCTATGTGATCACAGGCCCTGCACTTTTAAAGTGCTTGAAGTGTCTCCCCACCTCAGCTCTGATGCGTGTGCAAAAAGCTCCTGAGATGGTTGAGGAGGGTGTAAAGGAACACCTGGATTGAGAAACAGCTGTTGAATTCACAAATGCAATTTCAGTTTGAGTCAAGGGAGCAGAGGAACTAGATGGTCCAGTGGGTAGAGGTGTTGAAGCTACACTGATTTTAGGTTCCAATGAAACTTCCTCATATGAAGCCTGGCACAAAGAGTCATCAGGAGTGTGGAGGCCAAGAATCCCAGAGTCCTGAAAAACTTCCTGGCTGGAAGAAAGGACAGGAGAAGTAGGGACAGAAAAATTATTTGTGAGGGACAAAACATTGGATGCAGGGAGCGATGCCAGCATTGGAACCTGAAGCCTAGGAAAACATAATCCTGAGATTGAGTCAGCACTAACTTTTGAAGTCTGACCATGAACTCCAGGCTGTGCAACAGAAGCTGGGTAAAATGAAGATCCTGCACTGACTTGGAAAAGAGTGGTGCCTGCAGCAAAAGGTCATCCAGATAAGGAAATATTTGAAGTCCCTGAAGCCTACAAAAGATGACTACAGGGGCTAGACATTTGGTGAACACCTTGAGGATGTTGACAGCCAAAACAAAAGAACAGAAATCCAAATACTTCCTGAAGAGAGGGTGGATAGGAATGTGAAGGTAAGCATCCTTCAGATCCAATTAAACCAGAAAGGCCTGGGGGAGCAACAGATGAAAACTAGACTGTGAAGAGAGCGCATTCTAAAGGAAGACACTATAAGAAAGGTATTTAGGAAGGAAATAAACAGGACAGATTTCCAATACCCCTCTCTCCTGCAGACTAGAAACATCCAGGAATAAAAATGCAAACCCCTCTTTGTCTGCAGAACCAGTTAAATGGTACCCCAAGTCCAGTAGACCCTGCAATATCCCTGTAAAATGAAGAAGCTATTCTGCAGATTGTGATGACTCTCCACTGAACCAGTAATCAAGGAGCCTCAATCCTTACCACTGGCAACAGTGGGGGAGGTTCACTGAGAGGATGACAAGTACACACACACTATTTCCAGATTCATCTCTCTGCATCAAGTGCAATTTCCCTTAAAAGCACACAGAGGCCACAGTCAGTCTGGGGCTGATTCCTCTACCTTTCTCCAGATCCCCAATAAGACTCCCCATTGGCACACCTACGGAGTTGATTGCTTAGCCAGAGCTCCAAGCCAAGTCCTCCAACACTCTCTCTGTCCAATCAGTACTTCATATCCCTGCCCAAGTAGCTGACACACACACACACACACACACACACACACACACACACACACACACACACACACACACACACACACACACACACACTCTCTCACCTGGGAAAGGCTGGCACAGGTTTATGTGGGTCTATGCCCTCTTTTTGCCCAGACTACAAGGTAGTTTTCACTGGCACCAGAACCCTTATCAGCTACTTTAAGGCTCTTAACAAACGATGCCCAATCTTACTGTGTGATATTAATATTAATACAAATGGTACTTTGACCAACAGCAAGGTTATTAGGAGTGACCCACACAGTGTCACCAAATAAATATGCAAGTACTCTGAAAACTTAAATATCTCTACACAGATCAGCCACAATGAAAGTTTTAAATATATTTAATAATAAATAATAAAAGAATAAGACAATACTAAATATATACTCACAGTTACATCAGAGTTAAAAACTACAGGAAATATTTAAAACAACATTGCAGAACAGTCTCAAATAAATAAAGAAAAACATCTAAACTAATCTTCACTATATTCCTGACTGTATCCAAGAGAATGATACTGTTCCCCAGAAACTTACTTCAATAGAGCAAGGCAGATAATGTGGTGGATGGTTCTTGTCAGGAATAAAACTGAATACAAAATGCTCTGTCTCACTAAGAGACTTCTCAAATTAATATCTAAAATATTACTGCTGGGATAGCTTGCAGAATGACATAATTTCTGGTAATCTGACTTCTAGTTCACAGGCCAAAACTCCCACTGCCAGAAGCTGGCAGCATTTAGCATTTACCTGTAAAATATACAGACAAGGGCTTTTCCTCAGATCTTTGGCAGACGCTGGAAGTCATAAAACAATTGCATTCCTTCATGCTTCAAAAGTAGCAATGAGTTCACTTCAAGGACAATACAGAAAGCTTCTTAGGTTCATAGGCTGGTACTAGGCTACCAGCCCTAGGGCCTATACAAGCCTAGCCATAACAACTTCCTGGCCATTTCTTCCCACAATATTTACTTCCCTGGACCCCTATCTAGCAGGGCGACTGACGTGATCCCCGGGGTGAATTTCCAATCTCCCATCCAATCCAAGGTTCCTTTTGAAGAGGGCCAAAGAGGCGGTCTGCTTGACATGTATGGGCAGTCTATTCCAGAGTTTGGGGAGTCTCTGGATCAGGAACCTAACCCTCCAGCATATTTTATTCATTGTGATGACAAGGTTTAGATGCCTGGAGCGTGTGGCTCTGAGAGATTGGGATTTCTTTAAGTGTAGCATGTCCAACAGCTCTGGGTTTGACATGACCTTGTATGTTAAGCAGAGATCTCCTCTGAGTAGACGATATGCGACAGAGTACAGCTGGCGTTTTTTTAGACGGTCAGCATAGGGCATCTGCTTTAGGCTTGTGATTCTTTTAGTGAGGTACTCCTACAACCTTTCCAGTTGTTACAGATGTCTTGAGAGGTACATACCAAATGGGGCGTTGTATTCTATAATGGGTCTAATGAGGGATGAGTACAGTGGGACAATGACCTCCTTTTTTCTGGATGAAAAGCCTTCAGTGATGAGGTATGCTACATAGAAGGATTTCCTGACTATTGTGGTGATGTGGTTATCGAAGGTGAGACCGCTGTCCACCTGTGTCCCTATGTCTCATCACACTTTTGGTGTTTAATGTACTGCCACCTATGTGGTAATTCACAGGTACATGTTTTTTCCCAAAGGGGATAACTATACATTTGTTGGCATTGAGCTTGAGCCCATGGCTCCGGCACCAAGCATCTGTTTCTGTAAGGCCCTTTTGTAGAATATCCACATCGTTTGGGGATTCAATAATGGCTCCCAGTTTGCAGTCATCTGCAAACTTTGTTAGCCAGAGTCCCTTAATGTTGGCCTGTACTTCAGAGAAGTAGATGCCAAACAAGAGCAGTCCCAGAACTGAACCCTGAGGTACTCCACTTGTATGGAGCTGGATTTGGAGTCGGCTACTTTTACATTCAATACCCTGCTTCATGCAACAAGTCATCATCCTCAACACATCATCCACACCATCCCTAAGTCCCAGTTTTTGCAGATTAAATGCATTTGCTCCACTGAGCATGCATTTTCATTACAGCAACAGGATCTAGTCAACAGGTTTCTCAGTAGGGGCTATCATGCTCATAACATAAATAAGGCTTGCTCATTTGTCTCAGAACAATCTAGAGCCAATCTTTTGTAGTATCAACATACCCCTAACAATTTGGAGAGACATTCATCTCAACCCATATGCCTGGTCACCTCTTTTGGATGCAACATCAACACATTTAGACAAATCATTGACAACCATTGGGACATATTATTGGACAATGAAAGATTATCTGAATTATTATCACCTCAATGTTTATTTTAATATCGCAGAGGTCCCACACTCAATTCTCACTTTACCCATTATAAACATTTGTCCCCCTCCAATACACAGCAGCTCACATTATTTGGTGATAAATTGGTGGGTAGCATTCCTTGTGGTCACTGTTCTGCATGTGCATATGTTTCAAAGACAAAAGAATTTACCAGCAGTAACACCTCTAAGATATATCAGATCCGTTCTTTTGGAAATTGCAGCAGTGACTGGGTCATATATTTAGCAACCTGTTTTTGTTCCGCCTTTTATGTGGGACAAACCTCTCAGCCACTGAGGTTTCGTATAACTGAACACCTCAGTGACATTAGAAACAAAAGAATGTCTAATTCACTATTTAAACATACTATGACCTATACCACTGCCAGATTTACCTTTATTATTATAGACAAAGTCCAGGGCAACAAGATGTGTAAAGCAGGATGGCATACCATTATGAATAAAAAAGAATCAAGCTGGATTGTTAGGTAGGTGCTTTGTTCACGCCTGGCCTTAATGAGCTTAGTTAATTTTGGTATGAACCAATAGGAAGATGACAATAATTATGTGTTTTATTATTTAAATAAATCATGTTTTTTTTTGTGTGTTGCTCTTATTTATGGAGTTGCCACAATAAAGAATTGTATATTCTTCTAACCTCCTAGGTGCTGGACAATTCTTGTGTATAGAATTCTGTCAGTAAGCCAGTTGACAACCCACTGAGTGATGTAGGGATTAATGCTCAGCTTAGTAAGTTTATCTATGATTCCAGAGTGTGGGATGGTGTCGAAGGCCTTGGTGAGGTCGAGGTAGGCTGTGTGGACCACCTTACCCTTGTCCACAGCTCTGGAGACTGATTTGAAAAAGTCAGTCAGGTTCAGGAGACAAGATTGGCCCCTTCACGAACCCAAACTGGGTGGGGTCCAGTGTTTGAAGGTTGCCAATGTCTTTGTTTATAAGTTCCATAATAATACGTTCCATGGTCTTAAAGATCAGGCTTGTCAGACTGATAGGGCGGTAGTTCCCAGGATCCAAGGTGGATCCCCCCTTGTGTAGTGGGATAACTGCAGCTGTGTGCCACTCAGTGGGCATAAAGATTGAGGTGAGGCTATGATTAAACATGACACTTAGGTGAAGTGCCAGTTCATTCTGTAGTACAGACATTGTGCCTCTAGCTGTATTGAAAACTTGAGAGATAGCCTCTTTATTTTGTCCTATAAAGTAATTCAGTTTTAGTTACTTTTCTGAAGTTTGCTGGACTGAGGTCAACCCTCCAGTTTCCTCTGTTGACATATACATTTAAACAGTTACAATAGTGCATGTACATTTCTGTTCCCTTCCAGTAGGGCATACTGTGGATACATTTTAAGCACAAACACTTTACAAAATATCTTTTCACCACAAACATCTGTACAGAACAGTTTAATATAAATGACATACGGTTCTTATACATTTGTAACATAAGCATCTTATATAAATCATTTCAATATTCACCAATGACATACACTTATTTACAAAATTCCAGCTAGCTGTGCTGGCAGTATTTCCTTTCATCACATAGGGGGGTGGAGGAATATTGGAAAAGAAGGGAAGGGTCTTCCAGATAATAAAGTAACCCTACTGGATAATGGAGAGAATCTAGGTGTCTGTTGTAATCAACTGTAACTGGGAGAGAAAAAGAAAGCCTGAGTGACAAGGGAATCTGTCTGAGAGAAAAGAAGGGCAGACAGTCAGATGGCTGCAGATTTGACAGGAAAGGACTGTTTCTGGGGCCTTGGCATTTCAGTAGGCTTATCTGAAAAAACACTCTTAGGAGCTTTCTTATGTTTGGAAGACTGTCTAGGTAGTCTACACAAAAAAGCAGTCTTGCTAGGATAGTTCCTTTGAAACTTGGGAACAGGTGAGACAAAAATCTGCTTCAAATTTTTCATAACCTTACCTAAATCCTGTAAAGTCTTGAAAAAGCCAGACATAGCAGTACCAAACAAATTATGGCTAGTGAAGGGAGCACACAGAAAATTTGCTTTGATATCATCTAGCAAGGCTTGAAGGCGAAGTCAAGAACAGAGTCTCGTCACTGAGCCACAGGCAGCAGCCCTAGAAGATGCATCTGTTGCATCATTACTGCATTTGAAAGACTGACAGGTAATCTAAGAAGTGGAACTGAGCAAGGAGAGAGCTGAGGCCTTACCCTCAGAGCCAGGCATATCAGAAGCAATCTTATCAATCTGGGAAAGAAGAGAAGGAATGTACCTAGTCATACGAGTCTGGTAACTGATAGCCCTGGAAGCTAAAGCAGCCGAAGTGTATACCTTCTTAGCAATCCTCTCCATGTCTCTGATGTCCTTACCTGAAGGAAGGAGAAGGAAAGAAGGCAGCAGCCTAGAAGACTTATCAATAGCTACAGAAATCACTGCAGGATCAAATGAAGGGCACTTGTACAAGAATTTGCAGGTATCCAGCACCTTTTAGAACCTATTAGGTTTCTTAGGAGCTAGAGGTTGAGAGACTGATGTCAGGGAAGCAGCAGAGAATGTATCTAATAGAGCAAACATCACAGAAGGGACAGCTGAAGGTTTAGGAGACTCTATTTGTAACAAGTCATAATACTGCTTCTGAACATCCGATACTTGAGATCAATCCCATTTGAAATGCTCCATCACACGCAGGACCATGTCACCAAAGGAAAACTCCTCCAAAGGAGAATTAGAACTGACAGAGTTCTCCTCCTCAGACTCATAATCGAAAGGTGAAGGCAACTGAGAGGAACAGCTAAGGAGTCAACCTCAGAGTCAGAATCATCATCCAAAGAATCAGGGTCCCTAGCCCTCTTAGGGGTAGAGGACCAAGGAGGTACAGGAACTGAACCGCCCTGAGGAGACTTCAGTGCCATCAAGGCAATGAGAAAGTCTTGAGTGAAGTCCTGCCATTCCCTTTATGGATCCCTGGAGGATGAAATCACTTGCTTAGTCTTCTGCCTTTTCTTCACTGGGATGTCTCCTCTGACAACATGTGGAGGTTTGGACCCCTGCCTGGATTTGATTAAGGTACTTGGCGCCTCTTCCCTAAAAAGGATCTGAGGAGTCCCTTTAGGCCATTCAGAAATAATCAGCCATAGCTCCCCCTCACCATCCATGGCAGATGTTTGCAAGGTCTCAGAGGTCATGCAAGAAGCAGCTTCCATGCCAGCCTCCAAGAAAATCGCAGCAGAAGAAACGCATGGCAATGCTGGACTATCTTCTAGGTTCTCACTCATCTCAAGAGAGACATCTGGTGGAGGCAGGAGAGCAGCAGATGCAGGCCTGGACTTCCTATCCTTCTTTATAAGTGTTGGCTGTACCGTGGGGCAAGTGGATTCTGCTCTGGTGCCTTGGGTCAAAAGCTTGAGACGGTTCTCAAGGTAAATCGAAAGTGAGGAAAGGCATCTATGTAAAGTCTTGGGTATAAAAGCATGGCTGATGGAACTGAGTGCAGCTGTGAGATGCACCTACTGTGGAGGTCTTTATGGGGAATCTGCCTCCCACACTGACATTTCTCTTTCTTGGATGACATGTAACCCACTGAACAATGTAAGAAAAAGAAAACAAAACCCCAACAGGGTACTTATCTGAAAGTCATAGGCTGGGTATAACCAACAAAGTGAAGGGTGTTCAGACAAATGTACGAAAATGGCATTCATACTGGTGGCAACAAAGTAATGAGTTGGGAGTGTACGTATGTCATCATTATGCCATATGCCTTTGACTATACATCTGACATACAACACTCCCTAGGTAATAAAGGCTTATATATACTGCCTACATTGGGGATAACCTTGGTAGGAGATCCCAGAAGTGATGAATACTGCAACACTGATAAGGAAGGACATCAGCTATTCTATAGGCACCACCAAAAACTCTCTCAACAGGATCATCAGGAGCAAATTATCAGTGTAGGTAAATATAGAGATCCTTCTCATGTAAAGCACCAGCTACCATGGTAAACTCTCTGGATGCAAACAGAAGTCCAAATGGCAGGACTTTGTATTAAAAGTGGCACCAATGACCCCCCCCTCTCAAGAGTGAAATGAAGGAATCTCCAGCACAAGCTATCGACACCAGTGTGACAGAAGGTGTTTATCATGTCAAGTGATAAGGTCCAATCACACACAATTAGCAGATCACAAGGCATGCTTTCTGGAGATTTACCATCCAGAATGTGCTAGTAGTGATTTGTGAAATCAATGAAGTCCAGTATGGAAAGAAATCTTTGTGTGTTTTATAAACAAAGAAGAAAGGGAAGTAAACATCTGTGCATCTTTCCAAAGGAAGGACACCTTCTTTGCCTCGTATGAGAATCAAAGACTGAGCCTGTTCCCAGAGCCCTGTCGATGTTTTTTCCCCCCTTAGCAGGGCTCTTTCTGGGAGAGAACTTAAAAGCTCTAAGGAAGAACCTACAGAGATCACATCAACAACTCAATGTTCTTTGTGATTGCTCTTTAAGCCAAGGCAAACACAGAGAACTTCCACACTATGACAGATATAGAAAACTGCAAGGACAATGACTGTTGAGCCACTTTACACAATTTCTTGGGTGACTCAGCTGGCACCATCAAAAGGCATCAAATCCTGTGATGCTTGATGACCCTTCTCAGTCAATGCATGAGCTTCTTCATCATAGGGACTGGCTTGCCCTGAAAGAAGAAAAGGTAAACTGTGTTGAATGGGAGTACAAAGGTCCTCAACAGCAGCAATCTTCTGATTTCTCCTAAAAATGGTTTCCTAGGTGGGCTGTCTGAGCACTGCTTTTTTGTTTTTTTTTAATAGAAACTACATATTTTTTAAACATACACTATTTTATTTACCCACATTCCATTTTAATAAAATCATCCTGCATGGTACATTTTCGTTGTCCACTTGTGGCAGGAAGATTCTCTTTTTAAATCTCACACTGTCTTTTATACAGTTTCACCTGCCCAAAATTAACAGTTCCATCTAGATGCCCTCGTTATGACGAGGAACTGTTTCACACTTATCTTATCAAAGCACATTTCTTACCCATTCTCATACACCATGTGTTTCTTCCATTACCTTCTGCTAATGGCTGTCTGGTATCTCTTTTTTATAAGCAGTCCCTTTTCCAGGTTTTCTTTTACAGATGATAACAGACCAGTATGTAAGCTTTCATTTTTTAAATATATAACTTTTTACTTTACTTTTATCATATGGCTCAACATATGTATGCAGTTCATTCACTGTTTGTTTTGGTTGCTGATTAGCTAAGTTTCTAATCTACATGCCAATATACAGATAATTCTGTCCTATAATCAGAGCACATTCTCATGTTATTTATTAGTTTTTCCTTAATACAAACATATCTTTATGACATAATTCAGCTACTGTAACATCATAACAGTACTAGTCTTCAAATAAAAGGCAAACAAAAATGAGTGAGATAATTAAATCAGCATGCCAGTGCTTCTATAACCTATCAAGATTTTTTTGTGTCATTGGTAAATAGCATTATTTCATCTTGTTCAAAAACTCCAGGTCACCGTTCAAACTACACTTGTTCTTTGTGACCCCTTTTCCCCAATAGATTCTTCATTTCTAAGTCTACAGCACTACATTTCCTCCCAGTGGTTCCTTTCATTAATTCCTGTGTGTATCTAACAGTCAGCAAATTCCAGCCATGCCTTTATTATACAAGTTTTCATATTCCAAACTTTTTATCTTCACCTCCCAAGCCTTCCACTACCCTCTTTTGATTATTTTCCTACAACTTGTTTAACCTGCAGCTATTTACAGACCCCCCATTGCTGTTAACTATGTTTTTACAAGCTCTCTCCATACACCCAGGTTCCTAATTTTTCTGGCCATTTTGCTTGTCCTTGAGTATCTTTTTTTTCCACTTTTATCTCACTTTTCCATTAGTCACTTATTCCATTTTCTTCTGTATTTATTCCCTATTCTTTCCCCCATGGTTTTCTACTCCTCCTATGCTAATTTGTTCTTAGTTCTTCCACCTGTTGTCCTATTGGTAGTTTCTCACACTTCATTTGCATATTATTTTTCCCAACTGTCATAAGCAGTGCTATCATCTCTTTCAGTTCTGCTGAAATGTCCTTTCATACTTCAAAAGAAAGCAAACACTTCTGGTGACAAAATTTCTAATAAGTCCAAGTTTCCTTTCTATTATTGCTTTCAGTTTTTTTTTTTTTTAAAGTTAACTTCCAACATCTCCAAAATATGTTTATCCATGTACCCCTTTTCACCTTACATCTCCAGCAAGTACTATCTACTCCTGAAAACATCCAGCCAAATTTATCCGGAGTATAAAAATATCAGTACAGACACTTCCAGGCAAATATTTTAACCCTATGTGCTTTTGACACATATTTTGGGATATTTATTTCTCCCCATACCTCATTTCCAATGTTGATCCTCAGCCCCTGTTCCCACTGTCACCTTTGTTTCTCTCTTTTCTGTTTCCTTCTGACAGCCATTGTTTCCCTACCGTTAATAATCATTTACTCACTCTTCCCTCATTCCTTATGATGTCTACCTCCTGTATCAATTGCGGAAGCTCCTTCTCTCCTCCTAGTCTTTCCCGTACCTTACTCCTTATACTCTCCACTGCTTGGTACTTCCATTCTAGCATCTCTTCTAGACTAAGTTCCTCTGATTTCGCCCCAAGTTTTCAATTTCTCATCATATCACTATTTGTGGCCAGAACTTTATTTTGTTTAGTTTGCCATCTCCATAAAGCTGTTCTTCTTTCTCCCATCTTCCTCCATGCCTTCTATTATTACTATTGTTTGTCTCCACATGCCCCCCTTTTCATTTTCGACATACTCCTAAACACCATCTGTGTTTCTTTTGTGCATTCTGAATGTAACTTTTCTTTTACTACTCCCAATAATGTCAATATTATGTTCCCAGTTTTCCCAAGCTTTGTTCCCTGACCCATAACATTTTTCCAGTCCATCTTATAGTCTACCTCTACCATTCTCGATGTATTCATGGTTATACAAGTCTGTAGGTACATTTGCAACTCATGAAACTCCTAATCCACCTTTTCTTTTAACTTCATTATCCTTTCCCAAGCCACCCACAACCTCTCTCCATCTCATGCACAGTGTATACATGCTTATTTCACCTTTTTTAGCATGACTGTATACAGTAGGTTCTAAAAGGATTGCCCTGCATACACTAACTGTGCCATAATGCACGTCTGTAGAACTTGTATTCTTTGGCCCATGTCTAATTTTAATGTTTTCCATTACTGGAATTACCTTTTTATCTTTTGAAAAATATTTTCATATGTATTTGTTACTGTCTGCTAAGCTGTGCCACTTATGCATATTCCCAGATATTTAATCTCATCTTCCCAGAGTATCCTTTCTCTTCCTGGTTCCTCACTATTCTTCCTTTTCACCCGTCTGCCCTAGATTTTATCTTCATCTATTTTATACCTCAAAACCCGACAAATCTTTCTATTACTTCCACAGCTTCTTCTAGCCTTTCTCGTGTTGGGTAATTATTTTAAGGATGTCATGGCTTCCGAGGTAAGTACTAGGATAGCTGTCCTTAAAGGCCATTTTAAGCCTAGCCAACTGCCCTTTTTTGCTCAAAATAACCTACCCAGTTTGGTTATAGATTGCTTTTATCCATCCCCACGGTCAATAATTATACATTACCCCTAATGAGAATAACTAGGATCATACCACAGATAACCTGAGGAGACACGTGCATGGGATAAAGCATTTAGGAAATGCACCTGACCATTAATAGTGTAGGCGGCAGTCTTGGGGTAAATTTTCTGTTTCCCCATCTATAGATCTAAGTTGCACTTGAAAATGGACAAGGATGAACTTTGTTTTATGTGGATGGAGGAGTCTGTCACATAGCAGCGGTATCTTCTGTGATATACATCTATCCCTCCAAACCATCCTGTTGGTTTGTTGGTGTTTCAGAAGAGGCTTAGATACCTAGACAAGTACTTCTGATGCCATTTAACTTGCTGATGTACAGTAAATCCATCAGTAACTGGTCAGAGGATGCCTTGCATGCCAGATACAGGTCACCTCTTAACAGTCTGTAGGATACAGAGTACAGTGACAGGACTTGTATCCTTTTAGTAAGGTACCTCTGTGGGCATTTCAGTTAGTGTGTGTGTCTGGATGGATATGTGCCAAGGTAAACATTATAGTCAATGACTAGCCTAATGAGGGCTGGGTAAAGGGGAACAATGACATCTCCAGATCTAGACACACTGTTTATAAGCTGTGCAATATGGAAGAACTTTCTCACAATAATATATACATGTTGGTCAAAAGTTAAGTCACTGCCCACATAAATTCCCAAATTCCAAACAAGTGGATGAACTCTTAGTGACTTACTGTCAATGTGGTAGTTCCCTGGGATAGAGGACTTCCTAAAGGATACAATAATCCTTTATTATCATATGTACAATAACTTAACATTAATATTAATACATAGTATTAATTGTTATACAAATACATTATTTATTTATTTACAATAAGCAACTACATACAATGTTATTTTCTTCTCAATCCCCTCCCATTCATACACATTAATCTCTGACTCTGTTTCTTCTAAGGGCTCAATACAGAAGGCAAATAGCATGGGGAGCAATGGGTATCTCTGCCTTGCCCCTCATTCAGTGCTCACATTATCCAAGAGTCTTGCCCTCATCTTGACTCATGTTGGATCAACCAGCTAATATTTATCAGCTACTCAAAGGCCCTTAAAAGGGTGTCCAATTATTACTGTGCAATATTATTATCCAATTGGTAGTATGACTAAACAGTCTCAAGTCTTATTAGAGTGACTTGGTACAGGATCCTTATATACATGCAATGTACTCTTAGAGCTTAACTTATCACTACACAAACAAGTCACAGTTAAAAAAGTTTTAAAATATTTAATAATAAATAATAAAAACACAAGACAATACTTTCTACTACACAGTCAGTGCTAGTCAAGAGTTCAGAGATCACACAGAAATACTTAAAATAATTCAGTAGTACAGTTCTGACATAACAGAAAAACACTTAGTCTAATCTTTCTAGATTCTAGCTATCTCTAAAATAATACACAAGTCTAAGATAACTTGCATGTGAGCAACAGGCAGAGCGCTGATGAGTTGGATGGTCAAGACAAAAATGCTTAATGCCTTCTGATTCTCTCTGTTTAAATTGAAATTGCAGTTCTGATCAACATTACATCATTCTTTCACTTTCCTGGTGTTACCAGGCTACACATTAACTACATTTACATTTCTAACATATCCTTGTGTTATCTTGCAGCCGGTCAGGAAGCATAGCAATAAAATACATTTGCATGTTAAAATCTAGCTAACTCTTGGTTAAAACAATATAAAGAATGTGCTAGCCTAGACGGAATTACTCTGAATCTTAAACTTCAAAGGACAGCATGAAGTAGTTTTAATTTCAAAGGACAGACTAGAACTTGACTTAGCTTTCTTTGGAGCAGATAGCAATGTTGCTACATTGTTTTAAGTTCAACATTTCACAGCATATTCTTTAATTTAAGAAAACAAGTTTGTATTTCAATATTCATATTTCCAAATGATAGAATAATGTATAAAATTCTATCTGGCTAGGCTGGCAGCCTTCACCCTTGTCTACCACTCTTCACATCAGGTATTGCCAGCTATGCCAGGAGAAGTAGGAAAGTGGATGTGTAACATATGCCAGTATAGCTAGCTGGAGGTTTGTAAAGAATTTTATGTCATGTGTATATCAAACTGATTTGTGTAGGTGCTTGTGTTAAAAATGTATTTGTAAAGCTGCTTGTGTTAAAAACGTACCAACAGTGGGTCCTGCTGGACAGAAAAAAAATACATGTGTATGTCAGACTGTAATGTAACTGTTGAATATATTGTAACATAGGATACTAGAAGAGAAGAGGTTAATCTCAGTCCAGCTTACTTTGAAAAATAGTCTGATATTAAATTACTTGGTTTAGGCCATAAAAATATAGTTCTGATTGCAGCCAGAGACAAAATGGACGGCACAGCAGAGGTTCTTCAGTTCGATTCTCAGCTCGGGAGCCTTCTATGTTGAGTTTGCATGTCCTCTCTGCGTTTGTGTGGGTTTTCTCCTGGTGCTCCGATTTCCTCCCATGTACAAAGACATGCATCTGGACCGTTTCTCCCTGGGCCTACACTGAAATTTGGCTTTGTTCCAAGTTGGACTTTCCTGGTAAACAAATGTTAAATAATAAATGTCTGTGAAAAACCAAGACTAGGAATTCTACTATATTGTCCACAAGGATGAACTAATTGCTACCCTGGAAGGGTGCAAGTTTTTGAAATGATTTTATAGCTTCCAGATGCTATAACACATCTCAGCAAAGCTATATGTCTGTATATGGTGACACATATGTACAAGATTCTGGCCCAGCTGCTAGTAAAGCTGGGAGTATGGGATCTAGAAGTCAGATGAGTGGATGCATGTGATGCCATTCTGTAATCCAATACAGAAATGATGTTTTAATACTAGACAACCCTCTCCTCTTACCACCCAATACTACAACCTGTGAGAGATGCACTTATTTAGCCAAACTGGAAGCAAAGCTCTCTTCACCCAAGACTGGACTAGACAGTCAAGAGGAGAAGGTAAAACCTTGCACCACACCACACTCATCACATAGTCCCTCAAAACCTACACCACCAAAACAGACGCATAGAAACACAAAACACACACCTACATTCGCGAAGGCTCTCAATAAAAATTTGCTCAAGCAACAGAGACCTCCAAAGCAGAAACGCAAGCAACCTCCGCCCCCCAACACAACCCAAATGACACATAGCCCACAAACTCAGGGTGCCACTCAACCACAGCCCATAAGGCATAACAACATACCCAACACTTTAGTATAGGTGACTCTATAGTCATAGATTCATAGGCTGGTACTGAGCTATCTGCCCGAAAGCATATATTATCCCAGCCACATTGTGCGGTATTCACAGCCCCTTTAGTAGTTCCCTAGACCCTTGTACTAGCAGCTAGTACCCTTGGCCCCTATCTAGTAGTGCTGTTGGTGTGATCCCCGGTGTGAACTTTCTGTTACCCATCCACTCATCAAGGTTCCTCTTGAAGAGTGATAGTGAGGGGCTCTGACTTATGTAGATTGAGACCCTGTTCCATAGTAAGGGAAGTCTCTGCGAAGGGACTCTATCCCTCCAGCATGTTCTATTCATTGTTGTGTTGAGGTTTATATCCCTAGAGCGTGTAGCTAGAGTAGATTTGGTTTTGCTAAGATGGAGCATGTTCAACAATTCTGGGGTGGACATGGCTCTGTATGTTAGATAGAGATCGCCTCTGAGAAAGCGGTATGCAACAGAGAACAGTTTTAGCTTTTTCAATCTTGCTGCATAGGGCAACTGTTTGAGGCCAGTAATTCTCTTGGTTAGGTACCTCTGTGGTCTCTCCAGCTGCTGGAGATGTCTAGCCAGGTACATTCCAATTGGTGCATTGTACTCAATAATGGGTCTGATGAGGGAAGAGTACAGGGGCACCATTACATCCTTACATCTTGTTGCGAACCCTTTCATGATCAGATGGGTCACATAGAAGGATTTTCTAACCACTTTGGCAACATGGTTATCAAAGGAAAGCTGGCTATCTACGTGGGTCCCAAGATCCCTTATTTCTTCTTCAGATTGCAGGGGATTACCTCCTATGTTGTAGTTTGCGGGTACTCTGTTTTTTCCAAAGGGGATTACTACGCATTTTTTTGCATTTAGCTTGAGAACATGGCTTTGACACCATGCATCAGTCTCATTTAGGTCCTTCTGGAGGATCTCCATGTCAGCTGGAGACTCTATTATAGCACCCAGTTTGCAGTCATCCACAAACTTAGTTAGCCACAGCCCTTCTGTGCTTGCCTGTACTTCTGAGAAGTATATGCCAAACAGGAGGGGCCCCAGGACAGAGCCCTGAGGCACACCACTCATTATTGGTCTGGATTCGGACATAGATCCCACTACTCTTACTTTATGGGATCTGTCTGACAGCCAGTTTGCGATCCATCTTGTGACATAAGGGTTTATATGCCCAGGCTGGTGAGCTTATCAATAATACCCGAATGGAGAATGGTGTCAGATGCTTTAGCAAGGTCAAGGTAAGCTGTGTGTACCTCCTTTCCCTTATCTATAGCCTAAGTAACTGTCTCAAAGAAATCCACCAGGTTTAGGAGGCATGATCTGCCCTTGACGAAGCCGAACTGTGTGGGGTCCAGCGACTGTAGGTTCCCAATCTCTCCATTTATGAGTTCCATAATGATTCGCTCCATAGCCTTACAGATCAGACAGGTCAAGCTTATTGGTCGGTAGTTCCCAGGGTCAGTTGTGGCCCCACCCTTGTGTAGAGGGACCACCGTTGCCGTGTGCCATTCCCTGGGCACATATCCTGTGGAGAGGCTGAGACTGAACAGGGTATTAAGATGCGGGGTTAATTCCTTTTGGAGCTTGTGTATGACACAGCCTGGGACACCATCTGGTCCCATGGAGGCAGTGTTTTTAGCTTTAGATAGAGCCTTGTTAACCAACGTATCAGTAATAATTGGACTTACACAACCCCCTGGAATGGTAATAGGCCCTGAAGGTGGTGGTGGGGGGGTTGCACTGAACCTGCAAGCCAAGATGTTGGCAATGTCAAAAGGGTCAGTGTATTTTGTTCCATTTTGTACTAGCTCAGAACAGACCTGAGCATTGTCATTTAGGTTTTTGACGTAGACATAGAAGGGCTTATGGTTATCCTTGGCAACTTTCTTTTCAAAATTAGCTTTAGTTGACTTGATGAGGGCCCTCAATTTCTTACTAATGCTGATCAGGGATGATTTTTCTACTTGAGATTTGGCCTTTTTTTGTATAAGTCTCCTCCTTTTATTGTAAAGTTTGCTTATGGCCGGGGTCCACCAGTTTCGTCTGATGGCACACTGATGTTTCACTCACCAGGCTAAACAAGGAGAAAGTTACTGTCAGCTGCCTGTCTGGTGCCAGGATCCGCCACATAACGCACGCACTCAGGTCACTCCACAACAAGTACAAATATGACTCTGTCATTGTCCGTGTTGGTGTGAATGACCTGAGATGTACCTCCCTGGACAACATGAAAAGAGGCATGGAGGAGCTCTCTGATCTTGTAGCCCAGGCAGGTATGACTCTAGCCCTGAGTAGCATCCTGCCATCACCCAGAATGATACCACAGTACAAGGACAAAATGATTGACTTCAACAATTGGCTAAGTTTCTGGTGTCATTCTAAGGGGATCCAGTATCTGTCTGCCTGGGATGACATGATCGACACACCACGATGCTTTGCCAGAGATGGCCTGCACCTGTTGTCCTTGGGATTCTGGATACTGGCTAAGGCTCTTGCCACCTCTATAGTGCCTTTTTTAGGCAAGGTTCAAATGACAAATTCACCACCTTAATATGTACAAGCAAGCAAAAGCTGAGGGGAATGATACTCAATGTTAGAAGTCTAAACCTCAAAATGCATTCACTAGAGGCACTCCTTAAAATGGAGAACATCCACATCTATGCAGTGACAGAGACCTGGTTCAAGGCTCCAGACAGCACCTCTGCATTCCAGGCTATAATTCATACCACACCTTTTGGCCACCTAACCTGGACTGAAAAACTAAAGGTGGAGGCGTGTCCATATTCATTAAGGATATCCACACCTCCAGGCTAGTTGCTCAGCATAATGGATCCGAGATTATCCAAGTGCAACTAACTCTGAGCAAGACCGCAATCCAAATTGTAACATGCTACAGATCCCCCACCATGCCCCAGGATTCTCACTCATCATTTCTTGATACACTGAAAAATATTAGGGTACAACCCAACACTCTAATAATGGGCGATTTCAACTACACCACCATTAACTGGGAAAACTACTCATGTACCAACTCTTTTGCTCAACGATTTCTGGAATTCATAAATTCCAATGCCTTGGATCAACTTATCCACACCCCAACTAGGGGCAGCAATATTCTAGACCTGGTCATTACCAACATGGGCAACTGGTGTTCCACACCAGAGGTCAATTCCTCGTTGGCCAGATCTGACCACAAGTTAATCACCCTAGACATCCACATCCTACCCCCACTCCCCATTAGGAAAACCACCGTAAAAAATTTCTCCAAAGCCAACTTCATGCTTCTTAAGACAGAAGTGGTAAACATCACGACACCCATGCAGATGGACAATAGAGGTACAACTGCTGAATCCTACACAAATGCACTTTATAAGCACTTACACGAGTGCATGGATCATGCCATCCCTAACAGTACCAAGATGCTATCCTCCAAAAAAAGAAGCCAATCTGTTGGTCCCCTGCCATAAACAAACTTTACAACAGAAGAAAGAAACTGTTGCAAAAAAGAATAAAATCCCATGATTGGAGGAACTCCCGGGTCAACCTCAGTAAGAAGCTGAGATCCCTCATAAAAATCTTCCAAAGCTAGTTACGAAAACAAAATTGCCACTGATTCTAAAGACAACCACAAAGCATTCTATAGCTATGTCAAGAATCTCAATGGCAACACTCAGATATGCTCTGAGTTGCAGCACAATGGCCCTAAATATACAGAACCAACTGATATTGCCAACATCCTGGCAGATAGGTTCAGTGCTAACTTTAACCCCCTCTCTCCCCCAAAGGGCCCATCTCTATACTGGAAGAATGCAAAGTTCCTGTAATCACGGCTGCACAGGTAAAAACCACACTCTCCAAAGTCAAGAACACAGCATCCATGGGACCTGACAACATCCCAGGCTGCGTTCTACACAAACTACAGAATGAACTGGCACCCCACCTAAGCACCAAGTTCAATCTCCAAACTCTGGACCTCACCCAGTTTGGGTTTGTAAAAGGCAGATCATGCCTCCTAAACCTGATAGACTTCGTTGAAGCAGTCAGCAAAGCCGTAGATGAGGGTAAGGTGGTTCACACAGCCTATCTAGATCTCACAAATGCTTTTGACACCATCCCCCACTCTGGAATTATAGATAAACTCACTAAACTAGGTATAAATCCCTATGTCGCAAGATGGGTTGTCAACTGGCTCACTGACAGAACACACACACTGTGAAAGTAACAGACTTTAAATCCGACTTCAGACCAGTGATAAGTGAAGTAACACAGGGTTCAGTCCTGGGTCCTCTCCTGTTTGGCATCTACTTTTCTGAAGTACAGGCTAACACAGAAGGTCTTTGGCTAATGAAGTTTGCAGATGACTGCAAACTAGGAGCCATAATCAAAACTCCTAATGATGTGGACATCCTACAGAAGGGCCTCACTGAGAGAGATGCCTGGTGTCAAAGCCATGGCCTCAAGTTCAATGCCAAAAAGTGCACAGTCATCCCCTTTGGTAAAAACTCTGTACCCATGAGCTACCACATAGGTGGTAGTCTACTTAACATCAAAAGTGTGACAAAGAGACCTTGGGACACAGGTGGACAGTAGTCTCTCCTTTGATAATCACATCACCACAGTTGTCAGGAAATCCTTCTACGTGGCACACCTCATCACAAAAGGTTTCTCATCCAGGAAAAAAAGAGGTCATTATTCCCCTCTACTCATCACTCATTAGACCCATTATAGAGTGCAATGCCCCTTTTGGTATGCACCTCACAAGACATCTGCAACAACTGGAAAGGCCGCAGAAATACCTCACAAAGAGGATTACCAGCCTCAAACAGAAGCCCTATGCAGACTGTCTCAAAAAACTCCAGCTTTACTCCGCCACATATCACCTACTCAGAGGCGATCTCTGCCTAACATACAAAGCTATGTCAAACCCAGAGCTGCTGGACATGCTCCACTTAAAGAAATCCCAACCCTCTGAGCGACACGCTCTAGGGACCTAAACCTTGCCACCAAAATAAACAGAACATGCCGGAGGGAGAGATTCCTGTCCCAAAGACTTCCCATACTCTGGAACAAACTACCTATTTATATCAAACAAAGCTCCTCATTAGCACTCTTCAAGAAAAATCTTGATGATTGCATGGGAAATTCACCCCGGGATCACCTCTGTGGCTCTGCTCGACAGGGGCACAGGAAAATAATGTTCTTGGGTGGCAAAAGCCAGAGTACCTTTTTGGCTAAGCTTATATAGGCCCTAGCGCCAATAGCCTAGTACCTACCTATGAACCTATGAGACAGAAGTCTCAGGGCAGTCAGTTTGTGAAATATGACAAAGAAGGACCACTCACCTACATGACCTTGCCTTGCTCTACTAAGTGAACTAGGGAACAGTAATTCTTTAGATCAGTCAGGAAAATATAGTGAGATTAGTTAAGTATTGTTTTTCTGTATCTGTGTGAACCATCCCATCTCTGTTATTTTTAATATTTCCTGCGCTGAAACTCTGGTGTTTATTGTAAATATTTAGGATTTTCATGTTCTTTTATTATTTATTAAATATATTTAAACTTTTCATTGTGGCTGGCCTTTTAAAGAATATTTTAACCTTTGAGAGTACTTACAAGTATTTGGTAACACTGTGGCTGCTCCTGAAAGCCTTCCCTTTGGTCAAAATACTACCATTGGCATAAGTGTTAATTTTACTAAGTATAATTGGATACCATGGTAACAGCCTTAGAGTAGCTGGCTTTGGAGTGTTCTGGTGGCAGTATCTACCTTATAGTCTGGGCAAAGGGGGCATAACTGGTAAGTTTGTGTCAGTCTTTCCCAGGTGTGTGTGTGTGTGTGTGTGTGTGTGTGTGTGTGTGTGTGTGTGTGTGTGTGTGTGTGAAAATCAAATGTCAAAGAGTGTGTGTGTCAGCTACTTGGAGCAGGGACACAGACCGGGTGGTGAAGGACTTGGCTTGGAACACTCGGCTGAGGACTCAACTCTATAGCTGTGTCAGTGGGGAGTCTTATTTGGGGACTGGAGTGAGAGGGAGAGGAAAACCCAGTCCTAGGACTGAGTGTGCTCCCTATGTGCTCTTAAGGGAAAGTATGCTTGGTGCAGAGAGCTGCATCTGAAAATACTTGGTGTATCTATTTTTGTTACAAGTGAACGGTCCCTCACCAGTGTCAGTGCTGAGGATTGAGGCTTCTTGATTACTGGCCCAGAGCAGGGGCATCAAGTTCTAATCCATTTTTGTTTTTGTTTTTCTTAATCTTCTTTTGTATTTCTTTTTTTATTTTTTTCCTTTCTTTCATCTCACACCCCTTCTAGTTCCTCAATACCTTCAATTACTTCATTTACTACTAATTGCGCCAACCACTGATGATCGGTTTTGTTTTCCAACAACTATCCTGGCATTTTCCAGTGCTTTGCTAGTGTTTCACCCTCCGCCTCTCCTTTTATTTGTATGGCAATTATTGCATTTTCTTTTGGGTTTCTAATATGACGGGAATGGACCCCATTCTTAAGTCAAAGTATGATTACATTTCATGAAATTAGTATTGTTTCAGTCTTTGATGCTAGTTCTATGCAGCACCTGCAATGTGTCAAGTAATGACTTCTTCTAGAGTTCATACAGAGTTACATATACTGATAACATATCCAAGTACAATTGTAAATTATTTTTTATGAGACCCATTGCTCCTACCACTATTAGAACTGTCTGGGCATCCTTCTTCCACACTGACCTTGTTTCTGCGTGCAAATCCTGATATTTTATGACTTTATGTTTCTCTGTACATAAGACACTGTAGTCACTGGATGTAGCAATTTCTATGATCAATGCTACTTGTGTCTTCTTTTCATGGACTACTATATCTGGCTTTCTCACATCTATTTTTTGAACTGTAGGTAGCTGGTGATCCCATGTGATATAAACTTCATAATTTTCAGTAATGCTTTGTGGCTCATATTTCCAATGTTTTTCAGCTACTTCGATATTATAATATTTCCAGAATCCCCACTGCAACAGTCTTGCCATCTTATTATGCCCTTCACTATATGGTTCTTCTACCATTAGTATATCACAACCAGCAACAATATGTGACTGTTTCCAATTCTGTTTTACAAAACCTACATTTGTCTGTCTCTCCCACATGTTCAATGGACTTTGTAAACCAACATGTACCTAGTCCACTATCTTGGGCCAACAATATTAACCTTTCATCGTTTGGTTTAACTTTACGTTTCCTTAACCATTTCTGCATTTGATCCTGATCAATATGAGGTTGTTCCAAGAGTTGCCTGCACTTGTAACTATATTTATGCATTTTCCACATTTCTTGCCTTCTCATCTGATCCTTCACCTTATATTCTTTCTTTGTTTTTTGGCACATTCAGTTGCCACCTGATTTTTGTCTACTTCTGGTTTGATTTCCATTCCCCATGTTCTGACAATGTGACTGGTTCAATTATTGTCAGTACCACTAAATGTTTATGGTCTGTAGTGATATATCTTCTATTAAGTCTCGAGAAATTATTAAATTTATGCAAGTAAAATGAAATGATCCTCCTTTTTTATATTGTCTTCCTAGCTTTCAGGTGTTGATCATTCCAACTAGTTTTAAATATTCTCTCAAGAGTCTTCCTTCGGTACCCATCTGCATCTTAGTCCTCTCTCTGCCTCATCTCTTACTGTAGTCATATTCCAATCTCCTAATCACACTGATATCCCTTGTACAAATTTTACTGCCTCTGTCAACAACTTTCTCAATGTTTTACTGTTGTACCTGGTGGGAGATATACTGCTACTACTTTGATTTTCACTGCAGCACTCCTTTTACTCCTGCCATTCTGCCCTCCATCTTCTAACTTCTCTACTACCTCTAATGGCCATGAACATTTTTTTTAAATGGCCACTCTCTTTTTCCTCTTGTGAACCCAAGTAGAATTAGTGATTAAATTATAGTCTCCCCACCTCTTATTTTCTTATGGTCTTCATTCAACAAGCGCATTTCCACCAGTGCGATTATCTATGCATGCATCTTTCTTATATGCTCCATAGGATGATAGGTTTATAGGATGATACTGGGATATTGGCCCAGAGGCCCTTACATGCTAAGCCAAAATTTTGACCATGTTCCCACAAAGTCAGCACCTCTTTCCCCTGTCCAGCAGGGACACAAGTGGGATTCCAGGGGTGTATTTTCGGATTCCTATCCAGTCGTCCAGGTTCCTCTCAAAGAGGGCTAGAGAGGTACTCTGCTTAACATGGAGAGAGAGTCTTTTCCACAGATAGGGGAGTCTCTGGGACACAAATCTATCCCACCAAGTACTATTAATGTCACAGACCAGATTTAGGCTGTGCATGTGGGTTGCCGGAGTGGAATCTGAATTAAGGATATGCAGGAACTCCATCAAGGCTGGGTCTGAGATGGTCTTGTATGCCAGACACAGGTCATCTCTGAGCAGTATGTACAAGACTGAGTGGAGGGACAGGACTCTTAGCCTACCTGTATAGGATAGGACAGGTGTTTGAGACCCTGGGTTTTCCTGATCAGGAACCTCTGTGGTCTCTCCAGCTGCTGCATGTGCTCCACTATTCTTTCCCTTTGACTCCCTAGCCCTTTTACATTTCAAGAATGAATGTCATAGGAATCATTCCCTCCCATTATATTCTATGCTTCTCCTTCTACCCTCTGCACTTTTTTCACTTTTCTTCTGCTCATCCTCTTCCTTTGCTATCTAGGAAACTGTCTTCTGTATTTCTATGTCTTGCTATTAATTTTTACCTTAGCTGCGACTTCTTCCCTATCCAAACCCTGTGTTTATGTGGATCCTACCCCCTATTCCCCTCCAGTCAGTTATACACATAATCAACCTCCTGCTTCAGAGTGCCTGTGTCTTTGAATGGTGTAGCCCATGCTTCAAACTTCAAACTCTTTGTCTATCATTACCATGACAGCGCTCTCACTTGCTTAAGGATCTACCCACTCACTCTGCTACTACTCCTCTGTGCTTCTCTGTTGTTTCTTCTCCATTTCCTCATCTATTTACTGTTCTGCTGCCCTCCATTTATTTTCTTCCTCTTCTGGTTATATTCCTCCCTCCCTCTGATCTCTTATTTCCATCACAGAAAAGTTTAGTACTATCAGGATATAACTTGTCGCTATTCTATTCTCCTTTTCTATCCCTCTCGCATTTTAATAATTTTTACATTCATCATTTTTACCTCTCAACTACTCTCCCTTTTAGGACGTTTTCTTTCTAGGTTTGTCATATTCTCTTCCCTCTCACCTTCTATTTCTCCACTCATGTGTCTCTTTCATTTCTTATTCCTGATTGGTTCACTGCATTCAAGTGTTACTGTAAACTGAAGAAAGCAGTGGGGAGTACACACTATAAAATTTACACAACAATCAAGCCCATACATAATTGTCTGACTACATTTTCATTGTACTTACTTTGAATAGCTTAATATCTGCTAAAATCAACTGTTGCAAATAGACTTTGCTGCCATGTCTTTTGGGTACTTGCCTGTAAATTGTAAAAGACCCACTGTCTTTCATGTCCTGAACAATGTCCATTTCTTAATCCACTTTTTGATTTTACCAGTTTATGGTATCTTAATTTTTCTCCTCCGAAATGAAATCCCGCAGCTTTCTTCCTCACTGCCTTTATTACTTCAGTCCTTTCTCTTAGCAGCCTATAGCCCCATCTCTGATGTTCTCCTCGAACTGCTCCTTCTCCTGTTACCCCATGCTGTTCTGGCTTTGGGTCACTCGATGTAATGTTATGGTTCACCACTTTTTTATGAAATCAGTTGCTTCCACTGGGTCACTGAATTACCTCACTTCTCCATAATAAAAAATCTGCAAGCTTGCTGGATACAAACTTCTCCATTTCACTCCTCTCTCTCTCTCTACATGCTCTCATCACAGGTATGAAGACACTTCTTTTCCTTAAAATTCTTGATCAAAAAATATAATACTCTCTCCCATGTTTAATCCTCTTGTCAGGTTTCCACAGTTTCATAGATCTTCTCTCTTAGTAAGAAGGACTGAAAACTTGCAATTACCAGTCTTGCCTTTCCTGCCCCTTCCATGGATGGCAGTATTGCCATCTTATGGGCTCTCTTGATCAGGATTTGATCCTCAAGCAATACTGGTCTATTTGCAGCTGCACAACTGTCCCTTCATTTTTCTGGTATTAATGATATCAAGTTTAGAAATGTAATATTTATTTTTGTTTTATTTATATTTAACTGTGACAGTCTGACTGTGAACAGTCTGTTTTCAGTGTAGTTAACGGTTAGGTATACTACAGAATAACTGTATGATTATTACATCAAATATATGACTGGCATTTTGGTTCAAGACAGGATTTTTCTTTTCTGTGCAAGATAATGGCTAAAGATGGATGCTATCTTGGATTTTCAAAAGGCCCCAGGGGATAGTTTCAAGAGATCTTCAGCAAAATGTCTTGGGATTAGCAAGTAAACTGCTCAAACACTGATGGTGTGGCATCCCCTGAATCCTTCTTGCAAGAATGCAATGGTGAGTGCTTCTTGGATATTACCAGCAGGACAGAGCACAGAGACAATACTTATGAAAACACTGCCCAATACGAAGTAAATTTCCAATTTTGTAACGTCAGAGTGGCAGACATGAAAATAATTTTTAAAAGTAGTTGCAGAGAACAGACACTCCTTACAGATGGAGTAATGAAGATTTCTGCTCATACTTAGACTGCTGACTTATAATAGAGAACTGTTTAAGAGCTACCATAATTGTAGATGTTAAAATTCCACACTACTGAACTAGCCTTTGGCTATTTGGGTTTTTTCATACCTAGGAAGCAACAACCAGCCTGCACACCTTCTCTCTAGCTGCTGACTGGTCAGTGCCGTTCAGATAAGTAGCAGCCACAACAAAGTGACTTCAGCAGTTTCTTGCCTGTAAAAAAAAAAAAAAAAAGAAAGAAAAAAGAAAAACATAGCAAGCAACCTCATTCTGAACTTCTGATCAGATAGAAAGACAAAAGCATTTTATATCCACAAAAAACAATGTATAGGAAAGAAAAAGGGAGATGGGGGAGGGTGCAGCTACTGCAGCAGTGTAGAATTTGAACATCTACTGCTATGACAAGTTCTTATACAACTGCACTACATTCATCATTTCTACTATTGCAATAGTATTTGGCTATTTGTGTTGATTACCAAAGCTTATCCAAACTAGGAGAATGAAGGATAAGGCTCAAAGAGCTCCTGGGGGAATGGTCTTTGCAAATCTACCTCTGGACCTGGAAAAAGAATCCAGTTTATAATACTTTTTAATGTATGTATAGACAATCTAGTAGCTGCCTCTAGAATGCTTCTAGACTCCACCAGTATCCAGTACACCACTGTGGAGTCTAAGGCTCTCATACAGTGTGCTTTGATACTGCCTGTAACCAATTTGTCATAGTGGGACTAACAAAAAGCAATAGCTGAGGATATCCCTTCCTTGCACCCATCATACAAAATAAATAACTGATCAACTTTTCTAAAAGACTTAGTTCTGTCAAGATAGTAGCTAAGCTGTCTATCTATGCCCGTCTATAGTAAGGAGAATTTTTTTCTCCCTGATTTCAAGGTTCTGGGGAAAACACTGACAGACTGATGACCTGATTTAAAGTAAATACTCTGACTCCTTTGGCATAAATGATGAATGTGCCTTAAAGTAACCTTGTCGTTATACAATACTGGAAAGGGTTATCCCACCATGACAGCATGCAACTCAGATATTCTTCTTACAGATGTCAGATCCGTAAGAACAGTTTTCCAAGAAATTAACTGTAGATTTGTCACATGTCAAATGGAGACATGGTTAGTTTTTCTAGCACTAAGTTAAGGTCCCAAGAAGAAGCCACCTTACTTCTAGGTGGCTTCATGTTTAAAACCCCTATCATGAATTAACGAGAGACAAAGAGGACATGGGATGGAATCATGGGCAGACATGCTAAAATGGCTACAAGATGAACCTTGATAGAGGAATAAGATAGACCAGAGAACAATCTTAGAAGAATTCCTTCATTATGAGTAAGGAACAGATATGATAGATTTTTGTGCTGAACTAGAGTATGGTCATTCAGGTAACAGGTGTGTTCTAGGCTACTGGTATTGACTCAGAGCAGTTTGATAGCTAAAGTTAGGAAAGGCAGGGTCGTATTATCTGGTAAAGCTATAGGTGCTGAAGCAAAACGGTATAAGAAAATGAAGGTTTCTTAATTGTTACACACCAAAAATACCTAAAATGAGAAGAATTGTATGGCATGGATTACAGCATTATTATGTTGGAAACTTCACAGAATGCAAATACTACACTTAAAGGACATACACTGCAGGGCTAGAGTTCTGTATAGTGTACTTATTTTTCAAATGTTTAAAAAGACAATGGCTGCAAGAGAAGGTGAACATAAGTAACACAGTAAGAAGAATGGGCGGGTTTTCATTGTCGTAATACAGGTAGATGTGGGTGAAAATACAAATATAGAAAGTACAGAATTATTCAAGTTTCTTTCTTTCTTTCTTTCTTTTTTTTGCTCCCAGTCCACACACCCGAACCATCACCACCCCCCCAGGTAACTCCATTGATCTGTCTGTTCCTGTTGGAGTACCAGTCACATTGCCCAATTCATCCCTTCAGGAGTCCTTGGAAGTGCTATCATGATTCATGATGGGCTTGAGGGTTATTTATTCTGGTATTTTTGTTGTGCCCTATATATAGATAATTACTGATTTTTGGGGCTGCATGTGCACTGAGTACCACTCATTTCCACAAATGATGCAAGCCTTCAGGCCCATCCCCACCCCAAAGCAATTACCTCTTCTACTTTTTTGTCTCAACCAATCTACACAAATGGAGAATATGCTCCTGGGAATACATCCATCTCTGTTAATTCTGGCTGAAATTAGCCAGCTTCAGCAGAGCCAGCTCAGCTAAGTGATCCCAGGTTGTATGGATCAAAGTCAGGCTCTATCCCTCGATGTTACACAGCTGATAAAAGATAAGAGAAAGGAAGACACTTTCCAGGACCAGAATAAAAGAGAACCAATCTTTTTCCTTGTTATTTCAATGTGACTTTGGTACTTAAGTGTAAGTTTAGCCATAAACTAGAAAAGTTATGTATTACCATAACTTGGCATCTGTGTTGTCTATCTTCATTCCTCCTCATGATAGGGTCTCGGATCCGGCTCGGCCACATTCCTCAGACTTGGATCTGACTCTTGAGCTCCTCCCTCTTACCCTTAATGCACTACACCCACCCAAGCTTCTCAGATCAAGTTTGCTGATTCCATACATCCATAACTCGTACAACAAAGAATAACATCAGGTGAGGCTCAGACATGGGACCTAGGAGTCCCACCATGTTCCACAATCCTCTAGAAGAATGAGGCAGGGGGACGGTTGGGTGGGAATGTGAGGAGGAATGAAGACAGACAACACAGATGCCAAGTGTCAAAGGAAAATTTTACTTTAAAAATTATCAAAACACGGTAGGTTCAGGTTAAGGTACTTTAATCTTGCAGCAAGGAGACAAAAACATGCTAATACAGAGTTTGTCTAACTAGAAACAGGAAATGTTAACATTTTTATACACTTTCTAATAAGACATTGCCCACCAAGCTGACGTAGTGAATTACAAGTTTTGTCATCATCATTTAGTAATAATTGTTTTTACAATATTCTGCTGATTTATCAATTTTTATGAGAAACTTCCTAAGAAAAACAACGTGGCCTTGGCTACCACCGGTTAGATATATGCAATGTTACCATTCAAGGTACTATGGCTAATTCGAGCACAAAGCAAGTAGTTCATTTCTCTAACAGTCCTTTGTCTATATTATCTCTAAACTTCTGCAGCTGCACATGTTCTCATACTTCGAACAGAGCTGATTGTTTAAAATCATTACATTTACAGAATAGAGCATTGTTCATTCATTTTCTCCTGACCTAGCAGATAATCACCTGCTTCTCAAGTACATTTCCAAAAGGCATAAACATGAATATTGCTGTGCTAGCAATTACTAGGTCAGAGGGCATCTTGCAAGTTTCAGAAAGCACACTTCAGTTTCAAAAAGCATCTTTTCAGTCTCATATGAAACAAATGTATATAAAACAGTGCATATAAAATAGAATGAAAAACGTGTTAACTTATTTAGTTTCTAATTAGTATTAAGCATACACACATTAATACATATTTTCTGACATTTCCCCCCTGTTAATACTTTTTAATTCTATTTTCAAAAGAATAAACAGTTTGCTTCTTTTCCTAACCTCTTCCATTCAGGATGTGCAGTTAAGAAAGTCATTCAGTTTAAATTTATGAAAGTGTTTCACATTCTAACAATTCTTCAAATTCAGTACTTCGATACATAGTCTCAGAAACTGATATATCTATAAATTCTTTGATTACCTTTTTCATGCAGGGGATACCACAACAAATACAAGCTCCTATTAGGAGTAATCCCATACAAATGGCAATCAGGATGTTCATTAGGATGGAACTCCCCCCCCCCCCCAAACAAATTCTGGAAAAAGTCCATCAGAGGGTTTGGGCCTGGTTTGGTCATGGCCGACACTTGCTGTATCACCTCAAGGTGGTCGTTTATCTTGTGTTGATGATCTGGTATATATGCACAGAACTCTTCTTTGATTAAAGCGCACGTACCACCTCTCACCGCTAGGGTGAAGTCAAGAGCCATTTGGTTCTGGAGCACTACAGTTCTCATAGCGTTCAGTTCATCAGTTATCAGTTCAAGAGCAGAAAAAGTTGCATTACTCATTACTTCGAGAAGTTTAGACAGTTTTCGCAGCTCCCAAATCGATTTCACTGCGCCATATGCAGGTAATATGCCTGCCCATGATATAACAGCATCACTCAAGTCCATGTGTGCCAGTTTGGTACCCACAGTATGATGGTCTTTCCAGCCCGCCTCGATCTGTCCCACTGGATTTTCAGGCTTTCTGACAGCTTTCTTGGCCACATCTCGGGTATTTCGAATATTTCCCTGAGGCAAAACCGCAGTGTGTCGTATGGCCAGGACCAGGTACACCAAAAAACAACTGCCGGACCAATTCTCAGGTAACCATTTATATGCCTTTTTACCACATACAAAATAACAATCCTCTACCTTAGTAGTTACTTTGTTACGAAATGGCTGCCCTGCATGAAACATTTTCCTATCTATTACAGATAGTTGTTTAAAAAGTACAGGATTACGTAGCACTTGGTCAATAGTCTTATGCATGGACTCAAGAAATGAGTCATAATTTGAACTACAAGTTCCACCCATTTTGTTTGCTTTGGTATAACATTTGTAATGTACAGTCACATTGCACTTGCTCCAACCCACTTGAATTGTGTCATTTTTATAAAAGCATACAATTCCCTTTTGTGTCACAGGCAAATACAGTGCTACCTTATCATATGCTTTAATAGCTACTGTGTCACAAATCAAATTTTCCCAGGTCTCATTGTCCCCTAGGGGGACTGCAGTCATTAATAACCCCCCGTATGCTGTTGGTATGGCTGTGCAGATCCAGCAGTTTGAAACATTAAAAGTCTCAGCATACACATGTGTAATTGCCTGATAAGTGTTAAAGTTTGGGTGCCAGTCTATGTTTGGCTCATCACGTTTAATCAGTTCAACTTTTGTGGCAGGAAAAAGGAAAGGCCACAACAAAAAGAACAATGTTATCAGTACGGCTACCAGAATAATCATGCAAGTTTTCTGAAGTTGTTCTGCATCTCTGTTCGCTCTATACCTGGTCATTTTGTTCTCGTTGTACAACAGTAACAAGGCTTTTGTCCAGTTCAAAGTTCTTAACCAGTTTACAGTGTGTCAAATGAATCCAGGACGCTCTCTCCGTGATCTTGACTGCAGTGGGTGTCGACAGTAGTACCTGGTATGGCCCTTCCCACTTCGGAGAACTCCAGTTTTTTTCTCTTCACTATCTTCACCCAGACCCATGCGCCTGGGGCTACTGCTGCTTCCGATGGTTTCATTTGCTCTTTATCTGAAACAGAATTTAACTGCACAAGTTTGTTATTCAAAAATCGCCTCATATACCCTGCAAGTGAACTGTCAGCCTCCTGCTCTGCAGGCATGAGAGGTTTCCATTGAGGTGTATAATATGCCCTTCCGAACAGAACTTCAGAAGGAGTTAATCCTTTTGCATTTGGAACAGTTCTCATGCTCAACAGTGCCAGAGGTAAACAGTGCACACAGTTCTTTTGTGTCTCACTAATCAATTTTCTAAGCTTATTTTTCAAAACACCATCATGCCTCTCTACTAATCCTGCAGATTGGGGGTGGTATGCACAATGGTTTTTCAGAGATATCCCGACTAAGTTGTTGTACAGTTTGATTTACAAAATGTGTGCCATTGTCACTATAAATCTTTTCCGGTATGCCAAATCTAGGAATAATTTCTTTAACAAGGACTTTTGCAACAGTAGCTGCATCTGGATTTTTAGTTGGAAAAGCTTCCACCCATTTGGAAAACATATCTATAATGACAAGGCAGTATTTCTTATTTTCGCATTTGTTCAGTTCTATAAAATCCATATAAATAGTATGGAACGGATACGGTGGTATAGGGAAACTCCCTTGCTTAGGTTTCAATGCCCCTTGTGCATGATGCTTGTTACAAACATGGCATGCTACACAAAATTTTTTTGTATAGTTTGTAAATCCATACGTCGTAAACACTCGCTTCACTAACTATACCATCCCCCCTGTTGAGACATGGCACTGCCCATGGCTCAACAAAGCTGCATATCTAAATAAGTTAGATGGTAAGACCGGTTTCTTTTCTTTGGAGATGTACAGTCCCTTCTCAAGGATTGCTCCTTGTTTTATCCACTTTTGTTTTTCTAAATTTTACTAAGTGTCTGCATTGTTTTTAACATTTCTAAGTCTAAAATCTCAGAAGGTTGTAATTCCTCATTCAAAAGAAAAACTTCTGAAGCTGAAGCTGCTTGTTTTGCAGCTGTATCAGCCCTCGCATTACCTTTTGAAATTCTATCCTGTTGCTTGGTATGAGCTACACATTTGCAAATAGCTACTTTCTGAGGTAACTGAATAGAGTCTAACAAATCTAAAATAAATTGTGCATGGTTAATTGGTTTACCAGTAGATGTTATCATTCCTCTATTTTTCCAATGCTGCACAAAAACATGTACAGTAGAAAAAGCATACTGACTGTCAGTAAAAATGTTTACTTTCTTACCTTTTGCTAAGGCACATGCCCTTGTCAAGGCAATCAATTCTGCTGCTTGTGCAGATAAGTTGTGTGGTAAAGACTTTGCTTTTAAAATCTCGGTATCAGAAACTACTGCATACCCCACTAGATTCTGTCCTGAAGGACCCCTCCTGCATGAGCCGTCCACACAGTATGTCACCTCGGAATCATCCAAGGGAACATCTGTAAGGTCTTTTCTAGGTAGTGGCTGCTTTTGCTCAATCTTCTGCAGGCAGCAGTGTGGTTTGCCATCTGCAGGGGTTGGGAGCAAGGTTGACGGATTCAAAGTAGTGCATCGTTCAATTGTCATATGAGGTTGGCTCAACAGTACAGTCATACAGGAAAGATGTCTAGCAGGAGAAAGCTATGCTACTTTTTCTTGCAGTAAAATAATCGCGACTGCATGAGGCACTCTCAATGTGAGAGGGTGGAACAATACTACTGAGGCTGAAGCCTGCACTGCCATTGCAGCTGCGACTACTGCTTGTACACAGTGGGGCAAGGATCACGCCACTGGGTCTAACTGTGATGAATAGTAAGCTATGGGGCGTTGTTTGTCGCCATGTTGTTGTGTTAACACTGATGTCATATAACCTTGCTTACAGTCTACAGTTTGGAAAAATCACTTATGATAGTTTGGTAATCCTAAAACTAAGGAAGAAAGCCTTCAGTTTGCAGAAAGCTGATTCTGCTTCTGGTGTCCACTGTAATAAATCCTGTGCTGCCATCGGCTTTTTGAATACCAAGTTAGTCAGGGGAGCAGACTCCAAAGCATAGTTTGGTATCCAACTCCGACAAAAGTTAGTAGTACCCAGGAAGGACATCATTTCCTTTTTGGTAGTTGGTTTAGGTGCTTGTAATATTGCTATTTTTCTGTCTTCCTCTAATATTCTGCCTTCTTTGGATATTACATATCCCAGGTATTTGACCTGTTTTTTCCAAAGTTGCAGTTTGTTTTTGTTTACCTTATGTCCCTGAGCGGCTAAAAATTGTAATAATGCTATGGTATCCTCTCTGCATTCTTGCTGGGTGGGGGCTGCCAGCAGAATGTCATCTACATAAAGTAAAATCTGACTACCTTTCGGTGGGATAAATCCCACCAGGTTACTTGCCATTTCCTGTGCGAATATTGTTGGACTTTCACAATACCCCTGTGGTAGTCTCGTATATGTATACCTTTTCCCCAGAAATGTAAATGCAAACCAATGTTGGCTGTCTGCGTGTATCGGTATTGAGAAAAATGCATTGCTAATATCTACCACAGAAAAATACTTTTGTTGAGGTTTCAAATCATTCAATAAAGTGTGTGGATCTGGCACCGTAGGTGCCCTGGGTATAACTGTGTCATTCACAGCCTGTAAATCTTGGACCATACACCATTCCCTGTTTGCTTTCCTAACAGGAAATAAGGGTGTATTACATGGTGAATCAGGAGATTCTATTAAGACTCCTTCCTTAAGTAAGGCTGCTATTATAGGTTTGATTCCTATTTCTGCATCCTTTCTTAAGGGATACCGTCTCTTTTGAGGTCTAAATGCTGATTTTGGCGTAATAGGAACTGGTCCTGCTGTACGAATAAGTCCTACATCTGATTTCCCTGTTGACCAGAGTCTCTCTGGTATGTCTCGCAAGGCTTTTTCCTCTTCCTCTAGTAAGAGTGCTACTCAGCTATCCTCACTTGCCTGTGAGTGCAAAGCTGGGTGTGTCTGTGTTATCCAATTCAATTTCTGCTTCTGTACTCCTTGTTCAGAGAGTTCTAACTCTGTCTGTTTTTCCCACTTTGTGACTTTTTCTCCTAGGTCTGCCCACTTCAAATGTCTATCTTTAGTTAAGCTTACATGTGGTGATCGATTAGATTTGTAAAGTGCTAGGAATTCCTGGGGCAATGAACAGCTTACTACACTGTTTCCTTCTGTGTCCCAGTACAAATTTCGCAATACTAACCTATTAGCATGGTTTCTGAACAGTTCTTGCTCATATTCTTTATCAGGTCCTGGTCTGTTACAGTAATATAGAGTGCAATGCAACAAATGCTGTTTATCAGTGTCAAGGGAGGGGGATTTACTGATGGCTATGTTCATCAGTTCTTCGGTTACTGCCCCTGGACCAGTCGTAACTAAGTCCTGGCTGTACCAATAAAATGTTTCACCCTCCGGTCGCACTACAAAAGTATCCATTTGTCGCTGTGCTTTCATACCCTGCATAGTTGGAACTAAGGCTATGCCAAATATCTGCATTAAGTCTCTGCCCAAGAGATTCACTGGGCATTTTGCAGAAACAACAATTTTGCTTTTCTGGGTCATCCCTGAAACAGGGTCAGTTATCGCTATGTTGTGGGAGAGTGGCTCCAGATACAGCTGTCCATTAGCTGCTTTCACTAATATGTAGTCTAGTGATTCTGAATTTTCTGGTAGTTTGGAAGGATGTATCAGGGTCCGTGAAGCCCCAGAGTCACACAGGTATTTGACTTCCCTCCCCTCTACCAGAAGTGTAACTTCCGGTTTTGTGTCTGCTAAGTAGAGCTCTAAGCTCAATAATGCTAAGTCCAAAATTTCATTTTCTTCATTATCTATGAATTCATGTACATCCTCTACTTCTTTTGTCACATCCTCTACCCTTGCTACCACATTTGCATTTGTCTTTTCTTGTTTATTCCTATCCAGTGATTCTTGACTATCATATAGTCATTCCTCACCCTCCTTATCTTCCGTGGTTACCTTCTTATTTTGCCTGCAATCCCTTGCGAAATGTCCCTTTTTCCCGCATTTGAAACATTCACCCCTTTTCTTTCTCTCTTCAAAGTCTTCTGATCGTTTATCAGATTGTTTGTTTCCCTGGGTATTTTTCTTACCCTTCTTCCCAGTTTGTACTACAAAGACATCTGATCAGTCTTCTACTGCAAATACTTGAGCTTTCTTTTTCTTTTTGCTATTAAAATGCCTTGCATACTCAAGTAACGACTGTAATCTACTTGTACGATGATCTACCATGTGCTTCGTAATAAAGCTGCTAATGGGCGCAATACTGCCTTTCAAAAATGCATTCTTTAGCTGTTGCTCATATGGGGAATCATGTGTTTGATCTTCAGGTACCTGCATTCCACAATGGTTATTGAAACATTCTAATAATCTGGCATAATATCTATCAACAGTTTCACCTTCTTGTTGTATGCACTGATTAATGCAAGTCCAATCAGCCCTAGGCTTCCACTTCTCAGAGATTCGGTCTGTCAGACCTTTCACTCTGCTGTGGTCTAAGCTCTGCGTCACGGGGATTCCAGTTGCCACTGATCATGTGCCAATCTGGACCTACGATTTGTCTAACTACTTTTTCTACTTCTTCTCCATTCAAATGGAAATTTAACCTCATGCCCTGTAAGTCTTCTAAGAATTTTCTAAAATTAACTTTTGGATGGGGAATTCCCTCTGTGGCTTTCCGGATGTCTTCCGGTGTCCACGGTCTATATACTAGAAGAGTCGGATCCTGTCCTGCCTGTGGATTTGGTACTTCTATGAGTGGACATATCTCTTCCTCACTCATAGCTTGTGAATTTCTATTTCATATAATTCGATATCCCCTCTCAAGTTGCGTGTTCGAGACCTGGTCTCGATAGGATCCCTGACAAACGGTTTTGATTTTGCAGGAACAGCTGGATATAGCGGAGGTGGATCAGCTTGTCCACTCGTTTCATATTCCGGTAAGGGAAGCGGAGGGAGCGGAGGAGGGGCTGTTGCTATCACCAAGTTATTATCTTCTTTATCTAAGAACATTGCTTTAGAATTTTTAATCTTTTGTTCTCTGCGGTTTGCTTCCTCAAGCCACCTGTGTGCCTGAGGGACTCCTAATTGTCGTTGCTTTTTTAGCTCACCTTTCGCGTCTGTTTTAAGTTGTCTAACAAGTTTAATAAGTGAAGATTTATCTAAATTACCATCAAATTTGTATTTATCAACCCATTTTGTATAATACTTAACATTATTGGCACGCTGTAATTGCAAATATTTCGCGTCTTCGGTTAGGGGCGGGTCTCGGGAACTTTTCATGCACTGATTTCCCATGTTGCCTTAACTAAGTTAGAAATTGTTACGTAACCCTTCTTATCACATGGTACCATGATTTTACACCTTTTCACAGTTTATCTAGAATTACTGCCTATCTATTCTGTTTCCCTGATCTATGACAAGACAGCAATCTTTTTTGTCCCTGATCTGCACATGCAAATCTCCCTGACAAAACAGTACTGTAACAAGTCCCTGATCTAAAACAGAAAAAAAGTAAATTCCTCCTTACCTGACCCTCCGTGAGTTGATCCACCGAAACGTTGACTCGTCCTCCAATCCCAGATCAGAAACAGTGGCTGGCCTCTTTCGAACGACAATTTAGTCGGAGGTCTTTCAAGACAGAAGAGCCGATGTGGCCACTTCTCCGTACGGGTACATGCCACCGGGCCCAATTCTGACCTGGGCCTAGAGTGAGAGGTACTTTCCGGTCCGAAGGACCAAACTGTCAAAGGAAAATTTTACTTTAAAAATTATCAAAACACGGTAGGTTCAGGTTAAGGCACTTTAATCTTGCAACAAGGAGACAAAAACATGCTAATACACAGTTTGTCTAACTAGAAACAGGAAATGCTAACATTTTTATACACTTTCTAATAAGACATTGCCTACCAAGCTGACGTAGTGAATCACAAGTTTTGTCATCATCATTTAGTAATAACTGTTTTTACAATATTCTGCTGATTTATCAATTTTTATGAGAAACTTCCTAAGAAAAACAACGTGGCCTTGGCTACCACCGGTTAGATATATGCAATGTTACCATTCAAGGTACTATGGCTAATTCGAGCACAAAGCAAGTAGTTCATTTCTCTAACAGTCCTTTGTCTATATTATCTCTAAACTTCTGCAACTGTACATGTTCTCATACTTCGAACCGAGCTGGTTGTTTAAAATCATTACATTTACAGAATAGAGCATTGTTCATTCATTTTCTCCTGACCTAGCAGATAATCACCTGCTTCTCAAGTACATTTCCAAAAGGCATAAACATGAATATTGCTGTGCTAGCAATTACTAGGTCAGAGGGCATCTTGCAAGTTTCAGAAAGCACACTGCAGTTTCAAAAAGCATCTTTTCAGTCTCATATGAAACTCAACTGTATATAAAACAGTGCCTATAAAATAGAATGAAAAACGTGTTAACTTATTTAGTTTCTAATTAGTATTAAGCATACACACATTAATACATATTTTCTGACACCAAGTTATGTAAGACATAACTTTCTAATCTGATGTTGTCTTCATTCCTCCTCATGATAGCATCAAAATCCTCAGATACGTGATTCATGGGTGGCCCTGATGAAAGCATATGCCAGAACACTATCGAGCCAAAGGAAGCCCTACTCCTAGAAACAATATCTAACTTATAGTGTGCCACAAAGGTGTGACTGTTTGACCATGTAGCTGCTACACAAATATCAACAATGGAGGTTCCAGATGAGAAGGTGGAAGTAGTAGCCATAGCCCTCGTGGAATGTGCCAGAGGAGGGTGAGGTAATTCTGGGCCCTTTTTTGACTAAATGAAAGAGATACAACCAGTTATCCATTTTGCTAGAGTGATTTGGGAAACTGCTTGGCCCAACTTGTTGGCCAAGAAAGCTACAAACAATTGATCATACTTCCCGTGTTGTCTAGTTCTATGCAGATTGAAATGCAACTGTCTACGAACTTTGAGAAGATGTAGAGCATATTTCCCTTCTATTGGAAAAATTTGGAAAGAAAACTTGCAAGTGAATCGTCTGGCTGATGTTATTTTCTGTTGCCACTTTAGCACTTTAGGCATAAAAGAAGGATCGGGGTGTAGAGAAACCCTGTCCTTATGAAAGATTATGTAACAGGGTTTGGAAGATAAGGCCTGTAGTTCGGAATTCTCTTCACTGAAGTAATGGCCACTAAGAAGATTGTCATCCATGACAAAAATTTCATGTCTCAACTGGCAGCTGGTTCAAAGGGTCCCCGAGTCAAACCCTGCAGCACGACAGTGAGGCCCCCAAGGTGAGGAGGGGTCCTTGACAGGAGGTCTCAACAAGAAAAGACTTTTCACAAAATATTTGCATAATCTAAAAGTGGACAGGAAATGAGACTGATTAGCAGCATGAAAATTAGAAATTGCAGCTAACTGAAGCTTGATGATAGAGAAGCTAGCTCTTTCCATAAACAGGGTACTAAGACAAAGCAGAATATCTGACACTGGTGCTGAGAAGGGGTCAGTTTTTCTACTTGTAGCCCAAACAGCCATCTCCACTTGCTGGTGTAAACTTTCTTAGTAGAAGCCTTTTGCTAAGGTAGAATTATGTTAAAGACCAGAGAAGTGAGCCTGGACTGTTTTGCTAGGGTTCTAAGTGGAGAAACCAAGCAGTCAATATGAGGGCATAAAGTTTTGGTGCTGCATTCCTGATGGGTAAGAGAGGAGATCTTGTCTGGGCTCCAGTATCCACGGAGAATATTTCAGGTGAGACAAGAGGAAGGGGAACCATACTTGTCAAGGCCAGAAGGGGTACAATAAGGATGACTGAGCACTTCAGCCTGTTTGCCTTCTGAAGAAATTTCAGGATCAATGGAAGAGGGATAAGCATACAGGAGACCCGGGGGGCCAATCATGCACCAGAGCATCCTCGGGGACCCCCTCGGAGGTGGGATATGAGCGAAGAACTTGCTGCATTTGTTGTTGAAGGGAGAGGCAAAAAGGTTGCAGCAAGGCTGACCCCAGCATTTGAAGATCATGATCACCACTGACTGACTGAGGGATCACTCAATTGGAATCAGGATAGATATGCTGAGTCGGTCCGCCAAGTCATTGGTTTTCACCTGAATGTGCATTGCAAACACGAGGTGGGCCAAAGAGATCAGCCATTCCCACAATCTCATGGCCTCCCTGCACAAGGGGGTATGAACTGGTTCCTCCTTGCTTGTTGATGTACCAGACTACAGACATGTTGTCAGTGTGAAATGCAATAGTCCCCAAGAGAACAGCATCCTGAAAGGCTTGCAATGTTAGGAGAACCGCTGTCATCTCTAGGACATTAACATGCAACCTGGTCTTGATGGGGGACCATGTGCCTTGGACCATCTTTCTATTGTAATGCCCACCACCCAAACTGGGAGATGTCCGTGGTCAGTGTGGCTATCGGGGAGGAGGTTAAGAACAGTCTACCTAGAAAAAGGTTGTCCGACTGAATCCACCAGCTGATGTGCTGCCTACAAATTAGAGTAAAGCTGATGTGAATGGACAGTGGCTGATAAAGAATGGACCATTGTACTGCCAACGCCCATTGAAGAATCAGCATGAAGAACCTTGCTAGAGGAACTAATAAAATTGCTGCTGACATGGGCCCTAGGGACTTGTAATACTAGCTGTGCATGGGGAAGACAGGTGGAATAACAATTCCCGGACTTAATTCCTCAATGTTGTTATGCGGTGTAAGGGAAGGGAAGCTATTTGATCCCTTGTGTTCAGCTGCATTCCTATGAATTCCAGGTTCTGCACAGGAGTCAGATTGGACTTGTTTAGGTTTATAGTGATACCGAGGGCATGAGAAAGTCGAATTAAGTAATCTCCGGTTTGGATAAGCTGATGCTTCATGGAGGCAGTAAGGAGCCAATTGTCTAAGTATGGAAACACAAACTGAAGAACCAAACAATAAAAACACATTTGGCTGGCAGTGAAATGACAAGGCAGTGTAAAAATAATCCACAAGTATAGATAATCCACAGTTTATTTAGCGCTTTCATCTGATAAAATAACCAAACTTCTTCAGATAAACTGCATTAAACTGAACAACCATTTATACTTGAAACAAATGACATCACAAGTTCATCAACCAATAAGAATTCATACCCTCCATATTTAAAAACATAATCATGTTATGAAAATAATTCCTAAACATAAAATATACAATATACATAAACTACCTGTCATATATTCTTAATTTTAAATAACTATTAATGGAAATCATCTAATTTAATCCTGGGGCGGTTCCAACATTCAAATATATTTGCCACCATGTTTCTTTATTTTCTAACAGCAATTTCCAAGGCCCACCTAGTGGATCTATGTTTACCTGGTGCACCACCATAAACTTGAAACAATGATTAGGAAATACTTTTATATGTTTGTAAAGAGCATTCATATCTTTACAATGAGAAATATCATAGATATGCTCATATATTTTCTGGGATAGCCTATGCTCGGTCTTGCCAACATAAAATGTTGGACAATCTACGCAGAATGCAATGTAGACCACCCCTTGCGAATAACAGCTATATCTACCCCTAATATTTATTTTTTACCACCAATATTATTACTGGTCCCATAAAAAACATATTTGCATGGGTCTATATTAGAACATCGAACTTTCAAAATTTTGAGTGTTCTAATATAGACCCGTTTTCAGCGAACGCTGAAAATATTGAAGAAACAGAAAACCAAATGTTTTCCTAGGGAAAGAATTCGGTTGTCCATTTCTGTTGCTTCGGTATTTTCAGAGCTGTGGTGGAAAGTTATGGGTCGGGTTCAGGTGAGTGTGCGATTGTGTGGACGTAAGGGTTAGGTGAGTTAGGGCGCGGTGAGTTAGGGTTAGGGACGGGTGAGGTGACTGTGCGATAGTGATGGACCTTAGGGTTAGGGTTTGGGTTAAGGTAAGTGGATAGCTAGTGGTGTATGTATAGTTTAGTGTAGGGTTAGGTGCAAGAGTTTACGTGTATGTGTGTGGACTGCTGTTTGTTTGGTGTGCTTATGTTGTATATGTATGTGTTTTGGAACAGCAATTTTTTTCCCTAGGAAAAAATTCACTGTTCTGTATGTTCGATTTTTAAAATTTTCGATTAATAGGCTTCGATATTAGAACACTTAAAATTTTGAAAGTTCGGTGTTCTAATATAGAACTTTACACTGATTACATGTGCCATAAGGAAACATTTTACCTACCTTGGTGGTTATTTGTTGTCATTCAAAAATATTTTTTTAAATTGGGGCCCCTCCTACAAATTATTTTGGGAGCAATACCTAAATTATTAGTTAATCCTAACTTCATTTCTATAATGTTCCAGTTTTTGTTCAAAATATCTGTTAGAATTTTTCCATCGTCAAAAAAAGTTGTAACAAAGGGGCAACCCATATTCTCATTTCCATTGTCTCCAGCATTTTGAACTACATGATTGCCCTCATAAAGGGAGACATTATTACTAGCAATGATATTATAATGCATATCCCCCCTATTCACCACTTCCTGTCTCTCATGATGTTCACCAAACAATGGAATATAAACACCTTGATTACGTTTTGAAATAACTTCATTATGTATTTGGTTTACAATCCTACGAGGATATCCCCTATTATAGAACATATTAGATATATACATACACTCATTTAAAAAATCATCATAGCTGGACACCATACAGGCTGCTCGGACCATTTGGCCCTTAACAACACCCCTTTTAACATGCATAGGATGGTTACTTGAATAGTGTAGATACGTATTTGAAAACATAGGTTTTCTATATATATTTGACTTTAAACCATCAATATTATTGGAAATCAAAACATCCAAATATGCCACACTATCCTTACTGACAACATAGGTGAATTTTAAAACATCTGTTGTTTGATTAATGTATTCAATGAAAAAAATAATTTCTGATATTGGCCCTGTCCAAGCAACAAACAAATCATCTAGGTAACAGACATACATCTTGATATGGGAAAAATAGGAACTAGTATAAAGGAAGTCTCTTTCCCACAATGCCATGACTATATTAACAAATAGGGAGCCACAGGCAGACCCCATGGCAACCCCTTCAATTTGTCTGTAATAATGCCCTTGGAAGTGTATATAATTAAATTTTAGAACCATATCCAATAATTATTATATAAACTGATTTTGTCCTGATGTAACTCCATAACTTCATGTAAATATGAGCAAAACTATTCATTCTCTGTCTCATGAGGAATACTACTAAACAAATCTTTTACGTCTACGGTTATAAATACACCATCAAAGGGAGAATTTAATTTATTACAAATGGTCAAAACATTTATCAAGGAACTTGGCTATGAAGCTAGTCTTAGACTTTCCAGAGTCCACAATGGGCCTTAAAGGTGGATTTGCCAAGTCCTTGTGTATCTTTGGGACCCTTAAAATAACCGGGTTCCTGGGCCAATCAATGGTCATAAAATTATATTCCTGTATAGTTATCTGTTTTGTGTAAGCATGTCCATTAATTCCCAATCAATTCTTTTATATCCTAAATGTATTTCGTTAATTGAGACCTCTTCATAAGTGCTACTATATAACATGTCAAACATTCTTTGAATGTAGTCATCTTGCTGCATGATTACCATACCCCCTCCTTTATCAGGACGCATATACCTAAGATCACCATAAAGTTTAAGATTTTTCTAAAACATTTTTATCTATATCAGACATATTTATCACCTGTATATGTACCCTGTGAGAAAAAATGTCTAAAATCTGTCTCACATACTTTTTCAAAAACTTTTAATACAGGGTGAACTTCATGATTAAAAATACTTGGAACTCTGACAGTTGTTGCATCATTTTGGAACGTTCCCCTTCCATTGTTGAATATCACTTTTAAATTTAAATTTTTAACATAAATTTTTAAGTCAACAATAAATTTTACCAAGTCCACTGGTTTAGTAGGGATAAAAGTGTGTCCTTTACTAAATAAATTAGCACACTCTTCCCCAATCTCGATGGTACTATAATTATAAATTTTAAAGTCATGTGCAGTGTTTTCAATAATATTACAGTCAGAATCACTAACCACTGCTAATACCAGTTGTTCCTGGACCTTTTTCTCTGCTGATTGTATTTCCAAGGGTTGTTCTGAGGGTATGGGCCCTGGTTCTGCTGCCTGCGATTGCATAATCTTTCCGATATTTCTCATTGTAAAGATACAAATGCTCTTTATAAACATATAAAAGTATTTCTCAATCATTGTTTCAAGTTTATGGTGGTGCACCAGGTAAAAATAGATCCCCTATGTGGGCCTTGGAAATTGCTGTTAGAAAATAAAGAAACATGGTGGCAAACATACTTGAATGCTGGTACCCCCCCCGGATTAAATGCGATGATTTCCATTAAAAGTTATTTAAAATTAAGAACATATGACAGGTAGTTTATGTATAATGTATATTTTATATTTCATGTTTAGGAATAACATGATTCATTATGTTTTTAAATATGGAGGGTATGAATTCTTATTGGTTGATGAACTTTTTATGTCATTTGTTTCAAGTATAAATGGTTGTTCAGTTTAATGCAGTTTATCTGAAGAAGTCTGGTTATTTTATCAGACGAAAGCGCTAAATAAACTGTGGATTATCTATACTTGCGGATTATTTTTACACTGCCTTCGTTTCACTGCCAGCCAATTAAGTATGGAAACACCCAGAATCCTTTGAGTCTCATGTGAACTGCTATGATCACCAAGCATTTGGTGAACACCTGGTGGGCTCTGGTGAGCCCAAAGGGCAGTGTCCTGAACTGAAAATGATTAGCTCCGAGCCAAAAGTGCAGGTATGTCCTGGAGCACCTGTCTATTTTGATGATGAGATAGTACACATCCTCGAAATCTATCGAGCACATTCAATCGTCCTTGTGTAACATTGGCAGAATGGACTGAACCACAACCATTCAGAACCTCGACTTCTTTACATAACAATTCAACTTGCTTAGATCCAGAATAGGTCTTGGGTCCCCTGTCTTTTTCTGCACCAAAAAGAAGCGGGAGTAAGTTCCGAATCCCCTTTGTTTGATTGGGACCTCTTGGATGACTCTTTTTTTGCAGCAGTTTTAGAATCTCCTGTGCTGTTTGCTCCCTCTGACTGGGTGGCACATCTGGGAGTTTCTTGCTGTTGCTTGGATGGGGAAGGGAAAAGGGAATGTAGTAACCTCTGAATATTATGCTTAACACCCAGGAATTTTGAGTCAGATGGGTCCAGGCTTCTGAGTGCAGAGCGAGTAGACCACCAACTGCCTCCAGAGATGGAAAGTCAGGCAACAGTTTAGGAGCACTGATATGGCTTGTTGGAAAAGGTGTCTCTGAAGCCCTGGTTTTGCAGACCCCCTCTTCCTGTAGGGTGGCACCTACCATTAAATCCTACTCTTCTTTCTCTAGAGGAGAGTTCTCAGTGCAGATCCTGGAAAGGCCCTTTTCGCTGTGGGTGAGAGTATCTCTAACTGATGGCCCAAACAGTGAAGAGTCTTCATAGGGGGTATTCACAAATAATGCCTTAAAGGGCTCCACAAAAATCACACCACGTCATCCAGGTATGCCTCCTTGGGGTTAGTCCGGAACCAGCAGCTCGTGAGGTACCTTCCATTGTATGGGAAATTAACCTTTTCAAGGAATTGGCAATGGACGACAGAGTGGCCAACTTGGGAGAAAATTTCGTGAATGCCTGCGCAGGCATGGACTCAGAGAGAAACTGAAAGCTCCTTGACCAGATCTCTCTGCAGCAGGGTAAAGTGAACTAGGTAATTTAATGATCTCGCGCAAAGGTAGCTGAGATGTAAATGTGCTTTCCAATCCTGTCCAATGCTGTACACTCCTTGTTAGGTGGATGGACATTGGCAGTCTCTTCTGCCAGTTCCTTTTTTAGTGGCTGCTGCCACCATGATGGCATCAACTACAGGACCCTTACTCTGTTTCTTGTCTGTGGGTGGAACCAGGAACATACTGGGGCACTTGGGAATGGGCTTGATGGTGTCTGGTTCCTTCCATACCTGGTAGGAAACCAAACCAATGAGGTCATCCACTGGCGGGGTCACCCAGGACATAGATGGACCCACCCCCAAATGCTTCCAAAAGCAATGACTCCTCAGAAGAAGGAAGATGGGAAGACCACCCACCTTTCTGCTTCAAGATTTCGAAAATGTCTCAGAAGGAGACATCCTCAGGTAGGGATCAGGGGCATCCTTCTCGCTCATTGAAGTCAGTGTCTTTGATTAATGACTCCATTGGGGAGTCAATGTGCCTTCTTTTGCACGTTTTCTTTCAGGTTACTTCCTCAGCGGGGTACTCTGGGGAAGTGTCGGAAGATGGGAAACCCTCCTGTGCAGGGACAGCCTGAAGGCCACTTGGGAAGGGTTGACTCAGGACAGAATGGATGGGTTCAAGGCCCTGACCTGATAGCGGTACAGGGGTGGATTGCGGGACATGTGGTGATGGATCTGCAACTTGAGAGAAAACCCTCTCCACCACCTGAAAAGTTGATGGACCAGGAGAGGTCCTGTTCATCTCCCCCAAAGCTGAAGCCATGGGGGAAGAAGCTAGGACTCACACCAGATCTGTGGCCTTCAGAAGGGATCAGACCCAAACTGTCAAGAGCCAAGGTGCCTAAGGGAAGAAATGGCTCTGGACAAAGTTCCCACTCCCCCGGACCCAGCACTGACAACTCAGCTCCGAGAGCTGCTGTGCTCCGATGGAATAGGAACAGGGCTGATCAAGGGTATAATCGGCATTGAGCAAGGAAGTTTCCCTTGCACCAAACCCGACACACACACACGGGATTCCCTAAACCTGCAACTCCAAAGCCGACAGCTGGATCGGAGAAGTCCTGATGGTATGGCCCAGGTAGCTCATGGATCCAATAGGGGACAGAGCAGAGATTACTCCTATCTGCATCTGGCACTTGAGAAATCACCTCATTATTCTGTCCATGAATGCCTTGGACCAGCTTCTACAGGATCTGGAAGAAGTTGGCAAGGGAGGTCAGGAGTGCTTGGACTTGAATGAGTGGGCAGGAGACTTGTTCCCAGCTCTCAGATCCTGAACCAATGGGTTCGACACCGGAGTCAAAGATGGAAGGGGTGACAAGTTTATGATTTCCCCTGGATCCAAGGGTGTTGGTGGATCCGACGGGCTGGACACTTTCTTTGGATCCGAGGGGGTTGGGTCCAAAGCTTTCTTAGACTTGGCCTTTGGTTCCAGAGCATCTCTCAGGGAGGCAACGAGAGGCCTCTTTTTTGCTTCTATAGCAGAAGACGAAGTTGAGGCCAAGGAAGGAGTCTGAGCCTCCGGAGCTGAAGATGGAAGAAGACCCCATAAAATCAACTTTTTACACCTGTCTGCAACAAGTCCGAGGACTGAAGGAATCACAAATTACAGACTCCGCTTTTAGGTGATCTGCACCCAATCAGTACACACACACCTTGTGGGCATCCTGATTGGGGATTTTATGCCCACAAGAAGTGCAACGCTTAAACCCAGGGGAGGGTTTGTCAGACATATTGCTACTGAACCAAAGCCCACCAAAAACAATGGACAATTTAGGAGGAGAAGCTAAGATCTAACAGCCAGTTATAACATTAAACTTCAAACTACAAGTTTTAAATTTTAAGCTTTAAACTGAAACTAACTGTAAACACTACAAAAGCTAACTAATTTTATTTTTTTTTTGACAGGAAAAGAAGAGAAAAGAAAACATTCACACGCACACTCTAAAGGAAGGGAATTAACTAGCATGAGGGAGGATCACTTACAGAACCAACAAACCATAATTATCACTAACCTGAAAATCCTCCAGAGTGCAGAGGTCCTCATCCAGATGCTGAAGCGGCAAACAAGATCTGAGGTGCTTGGGTGGGTGTAGTGCATTACAGGTAAGAGGGAGGAGCTTGACAGTCAGATCTAAGTCTGGAGAATGTGGCCAAGACGAATTTGTGACCCTATCATGAGGTGGCATGAAGAACACAACATCAGATTTAAGTATTTAAAGGATGTGGTTGTTTCTGTTGGGGAACCACTGAGATCTGCAATGCTAAGATTTTTAGGATTTTTTTCAACTTTTGTAAAGCTCCAAATATGACACATTTTGTTTTGGATGGGTTTATAAGTATCTTATGGTTGTTTAGCCAAGAATTAAGGGAACTGAGGTCAGACTGAAGGTGGGCTTGAATAGTTGAATATAAGGAATGAGATCAAAGAATAATCATGTAAACTGCATAAGAGTGATAGGAAGGTTAGGAAGATCAAAGGGTAGTTAGTTAATAAAAACTGAAAGCAAGTACGGAACCCCTGGGCCACTCCTCTGGTATGGAGTACTGGAGATGATAGGAATGACACTGTTTTGACTCGGTAATAACCATTTGTTAAAAAAATGTTGGTACCAGGTGACAGCATTGGAGCTAACCTCAATTTCTTGGAGGGAGTGAAGGAAAAGGAAGTGATCAATATGATCAAAAGCTTTGGTAAGGTCAATGAAGAGAGCTCCTGAAAGGTTTTGTTTATCCATTTTGGGAAGGACTTCATCTGGAAGTGACAATAGTGCCATCATTGTACTCTGGCCAGCCCAGAATCCAAGCTGTTTAACAGGCAGGAATGGTATTATTAGATTTAAGTGGATGGTTGGTCGTAGATTAGTTTTTCAAGTATTTACCCAAGTGTAGGGTGGATGGAGACAGGGTAGAAGAAGTGGGAGACATTTTCTGTCTGAGGCTGTTAGTAAAGGTCTTTGACAAAAGCAGCTTTCCATATGTCTAGCTCTGTATTTTGAGTTAAGCAGAAATTATAAATGTGGAGACGATGCATCATAAGGAAATATTTGTATAGTCATATAAACTAAGGAAGTAGGTTGTCTGCAATGGTGGTAGGGTACATCCAGGGGGTATGTTTTCTAGTAAAGGAGGTAACTCCACATACTCATCTAACAACTGACCCACAGCTACTATCTTATCTCCTCTGTCTAAAATCCTTGAAAAATGTATACACTCACAGCTCCTGAAATACCTTCTCCAAAATGACCTTCTCTCCCCCACTCAGCATGGTTTCCGTCCTAACCACAGCACAACCACTACCCTCATATCATTTACACATACCATTGCAGAGGCCCAAGATAACAGCAAACTCATATCCTGTCTTCTCCTTGACCTCTTCCAAAGCCTTTGATACAGTCAGCCACCCCCTGCTAATATCTAAATTTGCTCATCTTCCCTTTACTGGTTTCAGTAGTTACCTATCCAGCAGGCAGCAATCTGTTAAATGGCTATCATCTTCTTCTCCATTTATACCTGTCCCAACTGGGGTGCCCTAAGGCTCCATCCTGGGTCCCCTCCTGTTTAATATCTTTACCAGTTACCTCAAAACCTCCTGTAAACAGTCCTCCCTCATCCAATATGCTGATGACTCTACCCTCATCTCCATTTCTGACAACATATCTGAACTCCCTACTGCTACCCAACATGCTCTTCTTTCCACAAAACAATGGTTGTCCAATAATTTACTCATCCGTAGCCCAAAAAAGACTAAACTCTTCCTCTTCCTTCCTTGATCACTTACTCATCACAAATCTACCTTTACTATCACATCCTCCAACAACACTATAATCCACCCAGAATCCCATTCAAAACTCCTAGGTGTCATCATAGATGATGAACTCAAATTTAACCTGCACCTGTTACAATGTATGAAAAAGACGCATCAAAAGCTCGGTCTCGTGTATCGCAACAAAAAATTTCTGACCACAAATTCTAGACTAGTCCTCCCACAAGCTCTGCTCCTCCCCTCCCTTCTATATGCTGCACCAGTTTTTACCAACATCCAAACTACAACCTTGAGCAAATTACAAAAAACTTATCACAAGATAGCCAGATTTGTCACTAATTCTCCACATAACTCACATCACTATCTGGCCCTTAACTCTCTCCAGTGGCTTGAATTCCCCCAACTACTACTACTGAGACAATTTCAAATTCTACACTCCATCCTCTACAAACCAGCACCCTGTCCTGCTCTCTCATCACTCATCTCAATCTATTCTCCACCTCGGACTCTTCGCACCTCTAATCAGCAATTACTTGACATCTACCAACCCAAACTAACAGTAGGCAAACTCCTATACAAACATTCCACTGCCAATGCTTGGAATAAACTCCCAAGAGATACGTTTCATCATGCACCCATCTCACTTTAAAGAAAAAATCAAACTTCATCTACTTAACTCTCAGCTCTACCCCTGTTAAGCCCCTACTTAACTCCCATTACCCTCCTTTCTCATCCTATTTCTTACACTCCCTCTACTTCCAACGTACTCCATTATGGGTATACAAACTAACTAAATCAAATGCACTGAAAAAAAAACTCTTGCTGTAAATATGTAAATATTTTGTTACACTGTACAAATATGGTACCTTTGTTTCAAGCATCAATGTGTTTTATCTTTGTAAATTTAAATGATCTATTGTTAATACTCTTTACTTATTGGATTGTTAAACTTCTGTGTAGTATTTTTTGGAGCTTTTCACCTTGAGTCTCCACTGAAAATGGGCCACTAACCCAGTTGGACCAACTCAGTTAACAAATGTCAATAAACAAATAAATAAATAGCAGGCATCTAGGTATTTTCTTAAAATGGAAGAGGAGTATAAAAGGGGGAGAGGTAGAGGCTGCGGTACTTAGGAGATGGTTATATTCCTTAAGAAAGTGAGAGAGGAATGGATGGTGACAGGGTAGGAGGTGGGATCTGCAAATTTGTGGCCTGTGAGAGGATTGACTTCCTGCCAGAAATGTTTGGATTTGTCTAGCACAGCAAGTTTTTTACTTTTGAAATAGTTGGTTAGTACCTGCATATAAATTGATTAGCTAGGTTAAATTAGAGAGGTAAAGTCAGTATAACTTTCTGGTGTGAGGGGTTTATCTCCATGAAGACTACACAGTGCCCCAAATTTTGGCTAGAGCTTTCTGTTCAGTAGTTAGTCAGCGGGTTTTGTTGTATTTGAAAAGATTCTGAGTGAGGCAGAAGACTTTGTCTTGAAGACGAAGGAGGGTATGTGTAAGAGTTGTGGCAGCTGAGTTGGAGTTCTGTAAGTTGTTAAATACAGACCAAAGATTGCCAAGTGTTTTTATAGGGTGTTTTTTGAGGTTATCTGTGTTGATGGTGGTCTTGGGTCTGAAGGTAACCAGTTTGGGGGGCAGTTTAAGTGACTGACTGATAACTTGAAAGGTTACTGGGGAGTGGTCAGTGAATGAGAGTGGAATAACACATATACTGGAGCTAATGAGAGATTTCTTACTGATTAACCCATTCAGGAGGGAATGGTTGTTGGTTCAGACATTTGGACAAGTTGCATCACTGGCCAACTGCATAAGGCTGATAACTGGCTAGTAATTCAGCAGTGTAATTTCTCAAGGGATCTTGGTAATTCAGGTTAAATTCACCTAGAAGAAAGTATAGTTGTGGAAAATCTTAGCATAACAGTAGATGCCCTTCTCTTCAACATTGCAGTATTCCCGATCTAAGGGATCTCCTGCCAAGGACTGCCCAACATCTGGTCCGTATAACCAAAGCCTTTGGGACTTATAGTCACTGTACATCACACATCCACTCCCCATGCAAGGCGTAGGGCATAAAGTTGACATACGAATGCACATACTTACAAACTGAAAAAGTCCCAGGAGGAACAGAATGCCCCTAGGGACAAGGAAGAACACATGCATCCAGAAGGAGAAAAAGTAGAACAGACCCTCGGTCAGGAGGGTAAGAAAGATCAGGCTACACTAGAGAGGCAGAAGAGAGGAAGAGAATACTGCAACAGTGAAGAGAAGGACATTTACTGTTATGGTAAGATTTTATACAACTGTACTATGACCTTATGACATGGAAAATACAAAAGCTCAAAAGGAAACCTGGGAGAAGGATGGCACCGAAGAACCCTCAAGAAACCCATGCAGGACAGCCTGGCAAAGCCAGTTCTGGCCCTGGAAATAACATCCAACTTGTAATATGATTAGTGAATGTATGAAGAGAGGACCAAGTAGCAGCCTCAAGGACAGAATTAGCATCCAGCCCCTTGATAAAAAGCACCAGAGGAGGTAACAGCCCTTATAGAATGAATCTTTACTGACAAGGAAATCATTTACCATGAAAAGAATAACAAAAAGAAATGGCCTTAGAAATCTGGGAAGAGATGGTTTCCTTAGGAAATAGCCAATCTCAAAGAACAGGGATGAAAGGAATCAAAAAGCTGCTCAGATTTGTGAATAACTTTAGTTCTATCCAAATAATATCTGAGCTGTCTATGCAAATCCAAAGTGTGAAGAATGTTCTCACTGGCAGACTGCATAGAAGGAAAAAAGGAAGGCAAATGAATAGACTAAGGGACAGCTCATTGACCACTTTGGGCATAAAAGAAGGGTTAGTATGAAGAGACACCTTGCCTCTGTGGATGACTAAGAAAGCAGGTAATGCCATGAGAGCCGGAAATTCAGACACTCTCTTGGCTGAAGTGAGAGCCAAAAGAAGAACAGTATTCCAAGTATAATGTTTTAAAGAAGCAGGATCAAAAGGAGCCTTACTCAAATTTTCAAGTACAAAACTGAGGTCCTAGGAAGATGGAATAGACATTCTGGGAGGCCTGATATAAAGGGCGCCTTAAGAAATTGCTCGACCTCGAATATATAGGCCAGAGGAGGAGCTAAGAGCAGACAAGCAGGGATTGCTGACAGGTGAGCTTTAACTGAAGAATATGCTAATCCAGCATTGAGCAGATCATGCAAATAAGACAGAACCAGAGGAACTTCTGTAGATGAGGGATCCTAATGGCCAGAGAGGCACCACACAGAAAATCTTTTCCATTTGGATAATATGATTTCTTGGTAGTGGGTTTCCTGGCATCTTGTAGGATCCAAACCACATCCTTAGAAAAGAGCTGTCTAAAAGGGATCAAAACCCTATCACCCACAGCATTGGTTGAAGAGTGGACAAGTGAAGATGGATAAGAGAGCCCTTCTCTTGTGTGAGAACCTCCAGCCAGTGAGGTAACGTGTAGTGACTGCCCCTAGTCAAGTGAGAAAGAAGGGGGAAGCAATGCTGTCTGGGTCAAAAGGAAGTCAGGAGCAGGATTTTTGGGGGAGTCCTGCCTGATCATGTGCAAGACTCATAGTAAAAGAGGAAGGAAAGGAAAGGTTGACAGAAACACCCCCTTCCAAGGAAAAGACAGGGCATCCACTTTCTAAGCCAGAGGATGTGGGACTCTGAAATACAATAGAAGAAGTTGTCTGTTCAAATGGGTGGCAAAAAGATCTACTTGAGGAATGCCCCACTGATAGACAATGTTCAGGAATACATCACTGTGAAGCATCCATTCATGAGCTTGTGTGCTGGACCTGCTCATAGTCTTCCACTAGACTGTGCTCCAAGGGAATGTAAACTACCAGAAGAGTCACTTGATATTGGAAAGCTAGATCCCAGACCTGAAGAAAGTACAGTTTTGTACCTACCATAAATGTAGATGTCCGATAGGTATGCATCTGCAGTCATCACATATGGGTTGTCCTGCCTCAGGCAGCCCTTCGGTCGGCCGGATTCCAAAGTCTGGGTCCGGCGTCGGCTGATGTCGCCCTCTCCCCGACGTCAGAGTGGCTGGGGTATAAAAGCGTCAGCCGACGCCATCTTCCTCAGTGTTTCTTGCCCCAGATGCCAGGTGCCCTCAAAGGAAGGCTAAATTTGGAGAAATGCAATAAATTCCAAACATGTACAGAAATATATATGCATATATACATATATATATCTATATATAAAACAAATACACCATAATAGATAACCCCAGCTAGCTATGAGAGGGGAAAGTACCCAATAAATACCCAAGAGGGGAAGGAGGGAGGGTAAACCTGACTGCAGATGCATACCTATCGGACATCAACATTTATGGTAGGTACAAAACTGTACTATGTCCTTCAAGGATGCATCTGCAGTCATCACATATGGGTAGAATACCATAGCCAAACTGGGGGTGGAGGATCTATGTAAAGGATGGTGTAGCTAAAATGCCCTGCAGGACTGCCGTAGCAAAGCCTGCTCTGGATCTGGAATATAAAGGTAAATTGTAATGCTTGGAAAATGTATGCACGGAGCTCCATGTAGCAGCTTCTAAAATGTCCTTGGTAGCCACCCCTCTTAAGAAGGCTGTGGAGTTGGCTGTGGCTCTGGTGGAATGAGGTCTAATGTTAGCTGGCACAGTTTTTCCATGAAAGGAATAACAAAAACGTATGCAATTTCCTATCCATTTTGAAATTGTCTGTTTGGAAATCGCTTTTCCTTGTGCACCAGCAGCATATGCCACCAACAGCTGATCAGTTTTTCTGTAGCTTTTAGTTCTGTTCAAGTAGTAGCGCAACTGTCTGTGTATGTCCAGGGTGTGCATTAGTTTCTCCCCTTTGTTTTGTGGATTTGGAAAGAAGGTAGGCAGGTGAATAGCTTGGTTTAATGAGACCCTGGATACCACCTTTGGCATAAATGAAGGATTGGTTCTCAATGAGACTCTGTCCTGATGAAAAATAAGAAATGGCTGCACTGCCATGAGGTCCTGTAACTCAGATACTCTTCTTGCTGAGGTTATGGCCAGAAGGAAGGCGGTCTCCCAAGACAGGAACTATAGTTCTGCAGATGCTGCTGGTTCAAAGGGAGGCAGAGTTAGTTTTTCCAACACGAAGTTAAGGTCCCAAGTAGGCACTGGAGGTTTCCTTGGAGGATTGATGTTTTTAATTCCTCTTAGAAACTGTCTTAGGAGAGGATGAGAAAAGACAGGTGGGTCAGTATTGTACTCTGCTGAAATTGCTGAAGCATGAATTTTAATGGAAGAGTAAGACAGGCCATTATGGAGCATTTCTGCCAAGTATTCCAGGATATGTGCCATGTTCATCACTGTTGCATCTAGGCCCTTTGTGGTGCTCCAAGTGTGAAATATTTTCCATTTTGCTGAATATGCCTTTCTTGTGGAAGGCTTGCGAGCTTCCATGATGATATCCTTCACTCTCTTGGATAGCTTATCCTGAGGAGGAGTCAAGGTATTTTCCAGGCTGTTAGTTGCAAGGTTTTCAGGTTGGAATGCAGAGTTTTGTAATTGTGCTGTGTCAGGAGAAGTGGCCATTGAGGAAGAGGCCATGGTTTTGTGCATGACATGCTCTTTAACAGTGGGTACCAGTGTTGTCTTGGCCAGTCCGGAGCTATCAGAATCACTCTTGGCTGCTCTGTCCTGATCTTCAGTAAGACCTTGGTCATTAATGGAAGAAGTGGAAATGCATACACTGTTAGAGTTCTCCAGCTGAAAGTTAGGGCGTCCACTTTCCATGCTTGTGGGTGGTATGTCCTTGAGCAGAATTTCTTCAGCTGATGACTGTGGGGGGAGGCAAAAAGATCTATGTCTGGCCTTCCCCATGATTGTGTTATCTGTAGGAAGATGTCTGGGTGCAGCATCCATTCGTGTGCATCCATGATATTTCTGCTTAAGCTGTCCGCCAGTATATTGTCTTTTCCTGGCACAAACTGGGATTGCAGCTCTATATTGAGTTTCAAGGAAAGCTCCCATAGATTCATTGCCAGTCTGCAAAGAGGGTAGGAATGGGTGCCTCCTTGCTTGTTTATGTACCACATAACTGTGGTGTTGTCTGTCCTTATTAGCAGGTGGCCTTGATGAAGAAAGGGTTTGAAGGCCTCGATTGCATGTATCACTGCCAGCATTTCCTTTTGGTTTATGTGTATGCATAGCTCCTTTTGTGACCAAAGTCCTTGAATACATTTGCCCTATATGTGTGCTCCCCAACCGTGGTCTGAAGCGTCCGTTGTAATGGTTTGGCTGGCTATTGGTTTGCTGAAGGGCAGACCCCTGTTTGAGTGGCTTGCTTGAGCCCACCACAGAAATTCCTTTTGGAGGCATGGAATGAGTGGGATCAAAGTTTCTAAGCTGTGACTGTGCTGAGTCCATAAACTCCTTAGGTACCATTATAGTTTCCTCATATGCAGCCTTGCTTGTGGAATCAGAAGAATGCAAGATGCCATGTAACCCAGGGCCTGCAGGATTTTCCTTGCAGTCAACTGAGTTTGTCTTGTCAGATTCTTGAAGTAATCCGGTAGTTGCCTTTGTTTTTCTTCTGTGAGAAAAGCCATTTGGGTGGTTGTGTCTAGATCTGCACCCAGAAAAGTTATTCTTTGGGATGGAACAAGTCTTGATTTGTGAATGTTGACTGTATATCCCAAGGCCTGCAGTAGGCGGATGGCATAATTCAAGTCCTTTACCAGAGTTTGTTGGCTGTCTGCTTGTATAAGGCAGTCGTCCAGATATGGGTATATTTGAATCCCCTGAAGTCTGCAGTGTGCAATTACTGATGCCAGGCATTTCGTGAATACTCTGGGCGCAGTACATAAGCCAAAGGGCAATGCTGAGAATTGATAATGCTCTAAACCTGCAAGAAATCTGAGGTGTCTTCTGCAACTTTGTCTGATAGGGACATGCAGGTATGCCTCCTTGAGGTCCAGAGTCACCAGCCAAGACCCCTTGCCCAGCATGGGAAGGAGTTGCTGTAGAGTCAGCGTTTTGAATTTTGGCACAATGAGATAAGTATTCAGTGCAGACAAGTCGAGAATAGGCCTCCATTGATTTTCTTTTCTTGGAACAAGGAATAGTCTGGAGTAAAATCCTTGGCCTTGTTCTGAAAGGGGAACCTTTTCTATAGCTTTCATTTGCATTAAGTTGGAGATTTGTTTCAAAGCCTCTGCCCTTTGATTTGGTGGCAGGTCTGGCATGCGTTTTCTTTTTGGTAATGTGCGAAAATGGAACCTGTATCCTTTGTCTATTATTTGCAGTGTCCATTTGTCTCTTGTAATACTGTGCTAATTTTCTGAGAATAAGGAAAGCTTTCCGCCCAAAGGTGCTTCTAATTGAGCCCTGGTTGGCGGAGTCGAAGCAAAGTCATTGAGTCTGTCCTTGTGCAGCAGTTGCAGGTCCTGCACTACCTCTCTGGTTGGGAGGCTGCCATTGACGTCCTCTGTAGGAGCCTCTAGCTTGCCCTCTACCTCTGGCACGCCTGTTCTTGCCTCTCTGAAATCTTTCTGTGTCCAGAAAGGACCAATTCTTGGTAGGCCAATTTCTGCTGAATCTTGGTGGTTGGACTTGTAGAAAATCTTTGACTGTTTGTACAGATTTTGCCTTTTCCTCAAATTTCTTTAAGACCTCCTGAGCAGTGGAGCCAAATAACTTTTGCTTTTCCAGTGGAGCATCCAGAAGCTTAGCTTTAACATGGTCTGGCAGAGATTGTTCCTTCAGCCAAGCATCTCTACGTATGACTGCACCTGTCATAGCTGACCTACATGAAGCTTCCAATGCATCATAACCACACTGTAAGAAATGGTTGCTAACCTGCTGGGAGTTATGTACCAGATCCTGAAGTGATTTGCGATCTAGGGGTTCAGGTGAAGACAGTTTCTTATGCAATTCATCTAACAAATACTCTTGGTACTGTATCATATGAAATTGACAATTTAATGCCCTCATAGAAAGAGTAGCAGAAGTATACACTTTTTTACCCCATCTCTAAAGCCCTGGACTCCCTTTCAGAGGGGAGTGGATTTTTAGTAGTGGCAGCTGCAACCCCTTTAGGGCCCTGGGAAATAGTATCTGGATCAGCAGAGTGGGCCTTGTAAAGAAAAAGATGCGAGTCCGGGACCCTATAGTACCTATCGGGTTTGGCAGGGGCCGGAGGAAGAGTGTCAGGGGTTATGCTAGACTCAGAGTACACATCATCAATGACAGTCAAAACAGGAGGAATAGCCAAAGGTCTATGCTGAGGTAAATGCAGAAAAGTTCTTAATCTTTTCCTGGAATCAGAGAATTCCTGGCCCTGCCATTTGAAATGCTCTCTCATAGTGTGAAGGGTCTCCCCGAAGGATAGTTCTTCAGGAGGGGAGGCTGAGGGGATTGATTCCTCTGCATCAGAATCCTCGTAGGCCGAAAAAGCCTCCTCCTGGTAGTCCGAGAGAGCAGAGCCATCAGAGGCCTCGTCTGAGGAGTGGGGATCAGAGGGCTCAACCCTGGGCCTTTTGTCTAGAGGGGGTTGAGAGCCTCTGTCCGGATGGGGTTGAGAGCCCCTAATTAAGGAGATAAGGTCCTCTGCTAAAGTTAGAATCTGTGAACTGGTAGAGGGTCCCTGAGGAATAACCCTGGGAAGCATAGCTTTTGTATGTTTAGCAGCTTTAGCCCTGGTGAAAGCCTTTATGGACATGGATGCAGGAGGCCTAGCTGCACCACGTGCTGGTGTAGTTTTGTCTAGAGGAATGGTGTCGGAACTTTCCAAGACACCAGTTTCTGAGGGAAATTCAATAACCGACTCAGCAGGGGCCTCCGGGGCCGAGGTTGTCGGTTGAGCGGTTTCGGAAGTACCAAGGACTCGGTTTCAGCCGAGACCGAGACACTCGCGGTAGGCCAGGCCATGGTTTCAGCCGAAACCGCGGCTCGCATGTGTCGGTCCTTGTCCTTCCGTTTCTTTGTTAAATGTGAAGTCGGAGTCTCCGACGGCATATTGTATGAAAAACCAGCCCCAAAAAATTCCTCTGCAAACTCCGCCCGACGTCTAAGAGTGCATCGGTTGAAGGAAGCACAGGCTGAACAGGCCGAGACGTCGTGGTCTGGGCCTAGGCAGGGGAGGCAGTAAGAGTGGAAATCCTTATGAGGTATTTGTTTCCCACAAGTTAAGCAATTATTAACTTTATCTGACATCGGCTGAGGCAAGAAAGAGTCCCCAACGGGGTACTTAGCTTTTGAAGTCTTCGGTAGCTGAATTACAGGAGCTGGCCGACCGGCACTTGCGAACTGCTTCTGCTTCGGGCACCACGCGGCAAGAAAGACTGGGGAAGATGGCGTCGGCTGACGCTTTTATACCCCAGGCGCTCTGACGTCGGGGAGAGGGTGACATCAGCCGACGCCGGACCCAGACTTTGGAATCCGGCCGACCGAAGGGCTGCCTGAGGCAGGACAACCCATATGTGATGACTGCAGATGCATCCTTGAAGGACATCTAGTCTGCAAATAAGATAATACCTTTTACCCCATTCCTTGTTGACATACCACATCACTGTTGTATAGTCTATGAACATTTTGAGGATTCTGAGATGAAACAGAGAAACAAAAGCTTAAAGAGTTACAGGCAGAGCTCCCATCTTCTTTATACTGACGTGGTCTGACCACTGATGAAGAGGCCAGCGAGCCAAAGGAGCCCCCCCCCAGCCCCTGTCTGAGGTGTCCATAAAAAGTTCTTGAGATGGGACTGGAGCCTGGAAATGAAGTCCTGGGTTGAGAGAAAGTTGATAAATCCACCAATGAAGCTCAAGCTTGAGACATGGAAGGAATGGTAGCGGGAAGTTCAGGGAGCAGCAATGTTGCAACCACACTGACTTGAGGTACCACTCAAACTTTCTCATGTGCAGCCTGGCCAGAGGAAGCATGGGAATGGTGGAAGCCACAAACCCGAGGACCCTAAGAAATTCCCAGCCATGACTAAAGCCAGAGGAAGAAGAGACTGAAAAAAAGCAGTAAAAGAGAGGGCCTTGGGGGGAAAGCAGAGATGCCAGCATGAGGATGGTCTGAAGCATGCAACTGAAGAAAATATGATCCTGAGAAAGTGTTAGAGCTGATTTCTGGAAGTTTATGGTGGACCTCAGACTTTAAAAGGGAAAGAGTAAACTGAAGATCCTGAAGCAGAGCATTGGGGATAGAAGCTTGAATGAGCAGATTGTCCAGATAAGGAAAGATCTGAACTCCTATTATCCTGTAAAAGGCAATGACAGGAGCGAGGCATTTGGTGAATACCCTTGGAGCAATAGAGAGGCCAAAGGGCAAAGCAGAGACCTGAAAATGCAAGAAAGAAACAGAGAAACATAAAAATTTCCTGAAAAGGGGATGGATGGGGATATGAAGGTAGGCATCTCTGACAGCCAAAGGGACCAGAAAGACAGTACAGTTGTGTACACTTACAATAAATGTAGATGTTCGAGTGTATTCACTGTTGCAGTCATTACATTTGCGTCGGTTGCTGTCCCTTCTTCCATGACGTCAGGTCATCAGGCGTATAAAACATGCAGCTGACGCCATTACATCAGTTTTTCTTGCCCCAGATGTCAGGTGCCCCCCAAATGGGGAGCAAAATACACACACACACACACACACACACACACACATATATATATATATATATATATATATATATATAAAATTAGAAACACAAAAATATACCTCCAAACAAAAGCAAATACACCAAAAAGGCTTTTAAGCATAGTAAATGAAAGAAAAGGTATAGTAAAAGAAAAACAGGGCTGGAGGGAGGGTAACCAGGACTGCAACACTGAATATACTCGAACATCTACATTTATGGTAAGTGTACACAACTGTACTATGTTCATCATGTTTCACTGTTGCAGTCATTACATTTGGGTAGATTCCCAAAGCAAAGGTTGGGAGGATGGATTTATACAGCATTAGGAACAGCTATAAGGCTCTGCAAAACAGCAGTGGCAAAGCCAGCTCTGGATTTAGAGAAAATTGGTAAGTGATAATGCTTGGTGAAAATATAAACTGAACTCCAGGTAGCAACTTCTAGAATATCCCTGGTAGGAACACCTCTGAGAAAAGCTGCTGAAGTAGATGCAGCCCTGGTGGAATGAGATCTGATCCCCTGGGGGATAGGTTTTCCATGGTGCTTATAACAGAAATTAATACAATGGCTTATCCATTTAGAAATAGTTTGCTTTGAAATAGCCCTCCCCTCTGCCCCTGCAGCAAATGCTACCAGCAGTTGTTCAGATTTTCTTTGAGATTTAGTCCTGTCCAAGTAGGATCTAAGTTGTCTGTGTACATCCAATGAATGCAGAATCCACTCTCCCTTGTTCAGTGGATTGGGAAAGAAAGCTGGCAAATGAATGGACTGATTAAGAGCCACACTGGATACCCACCTTTGGCATGAATGATGGTCTGGTCCTGAGTGACACCCTGTCCGTATGAAAGATGATGAAAGGCTCCACTGCCATAAGGGCCTGCAATTCAGATATCCTTCTAGCTGAAGGGATTGCTAAAAGGAAGGCTGTTTTCCAGGAAAGAAATTTTAAGTCTGCAGTTGCAGCTGGCTCAAAAGGAGGTAGAGTGAGTTTCTCCAATAAAAAGTTAAGGTCCCAGGCAGGATATGGAGCTCTCCTGGGTGGTCTCAGATTTTTGGCCCCTCTGAGATACTGCTTTAGAAGAGGATGAGGGAAGAGGGGGGGGGTCTGTGTTGTAATGAGTTGAAATGGCTGAGGCATGGATTTTTATGGAAGAAAAAGACAGGCCCTTGTGAAGCATCTCAGTTAACTATTGCAAAATCTGAGGTAAATTGGGCACTGCTGTGCATTTTCCTTGAGAATGATTCCAGGCACAGAATCTTTTCCATTTGTCGGCATAAGATTTTCTAGTACTAGGTCTTCTCGCCTCCAAAATGACATCCATCACAGGTTTGCTGAGGGATGCTAAGGGGGAATTTAAATGATTAGCCAAGCTGCAAGATTCAATATTTGGAGCTGAGGGTGCAGAATTTGGTTTTCCTGCTGAGACAGTAAGGAAGGTGTCTGAGGCAGGTGCCACGGAGAAATGTGTGACACACTGCGCAGGAGTGGGTACCAGTGTTGGCGAGGCCAGTCTGGAGCAATCAAAATCATTTTTGGTTTGTTCTGTTTGACTTTTAGTAGAACTTTTGAGAGCAATGGCAGAGGGGGAAAGGCATAGACTGATAGGTTTTTCCAGCTGAAGGATAGAGCATCCACTTTCCAGGCTTTTTTGTGATGAGTTCTTGTGCAAAATTTGTCCAACTGGTAGTTCTGGGGTTAGGCAAAAAAATCTATATCTGAGCTCCCCCATTTGCATGTCAGCATGTTGAAATTCCGTGGTTCCAGTTTCCATTCGTGAGGGTTCATGAGATTTCTGCTTAGTTCGTCTGCCAGAACCTTCTGCTTTCCTGGCAGGAATTGAGCTTGTAGTTGTACTTGGTAGCTCAAGGCCGTGTTCCACAATGCCATGGCTAGTCTACAGAGGGGGTAGGAATATGTTCCTCCCTGCTTGTTACTGTACCACATAACTGTGGTGCTGTCCGTCTTTATCAGTAATTGTCCTGAATGAAGGTAGTCCTTGAAGGCTGTCAAGTGCATTCTGTACAGCTAGTATTTCTTTTTGATTGATATGAGGGTGTATTTGTTTTGGGCTCCATTTGCCCTGGATGCACTTTCCTGCCAGATGAGCCCCCCATGCGTAGTCTGATGCGTCTGTAGTTAGGGTTTGGGCGGCAGGGGGTGGTGTGAATGGCAGTCCCTTGTTTTGGTGGCAGGCCTCTGCCCACCATAGGAACTCTAGGTGCAGGCAAGGTATGATAGGAATCATTGTTTCCAGGCTGTGACAATGTTGACTCCATAAACTTTTTAAGTACCACTGAAGTTTCCTCATATGCAGTCTTGCATATGGAATTAGAAGAAGGCCATGAACCCCAAGACTTGCAGTATTTGCCTTGCAGATATAGCAGGGTTTTTGTGGACACCTGTTTGAAGTAAGTCACCAAATGAATTTGCTTTTCTGGAGTAAGGAAAGCCATCTGGGCAGTTGTATTCAAGCTTGCACCCAGGAATGTAATCTTTTGAGAGGGTACCAGTTGAGATTTCTTTTTGTTTATGGTGTATCCTAGACAGGTTAGAACTCTTTTTACAAATGCCAGATGTTTTAGAAGAATGGCCTGGTTTTCTGCCTGAATTAGACAATCATCCAGGTAAGGATATATTTGAATATTTCTTTGCCTGCAAAATGCAATTACTGGAGCCAGGCACTTTGTGAATACCCTGGGTGCAGTAGACAAGCCAAAGGGCAGTGCAGAGAACTGATAATGCATGCAGCCTGCTTTGAAGCATAGGAATCCTCTGCAAGATTCCCTGATTGGGATATGCAGGTAAGCCTCTTTTAAGTCGGGAGTTGCCAACCAGGTATCCTTGCCTAGCATAGGAAGTAACTGGTGAAGAGTCAGCATCTTGAATTTTGAAATGTCCAGGAAGGTGTTTAGAGTAGACAGCTCCAGAATTGGATGCCATGATTTGGCTTTTCTGGGTACCAGGAAAAGTCTGGAATAGAAACCTTGTCCCTTTTCCTCTTCTAGTACTAGCTGAATAGCCCCCGTGTTTAGGAGGGAAAGTACTTGTTTCTGAGCCTCTGCCCACTGATTTGGGGGTAGGTCTGGCCACCCGTTTGGAGTTGGCAGCATGTGGAAATGAAATCTGTATTCCTGGGACACTATATTTAAAACCCATTTGTCCTGGGTTATAAGTTGCCAGTTTCTTGAATGAAGAGCCAGTTTTCCCCCCAAAGGGGCGGCTAAGATATAAGTGCTTGGTAATTTCAAAGGGAAGTCATTGAGATTGTTTCTCATAGGGTGGTGCCTTGTTGTTTCCAGATTTGGAAGTAGAAGCACCCCATTGCTCAGTTCTGAAAGTCCCTTGTGACTGAACCCTGGTGCTTTTGGAATATCTGGGTTTGACCGTAGTGACACTGGAGGGAGCTGGAAAGGACCAGTTCTTAGTAGGCCAATGCCTACTAAATCTAGAACGTTGCACTTGTAAGAAATCTTTCACATTTTGCATAGATTTAGCTTTATCTTCCATCTTTTTTAGAACTTCTTCAGCCTTATTGCCAAACAGGCGGTTCTGCTGTAAAGGATCATGCAAAAGTTTTGCTTTAGCATGTTCAGGCAGAGATTGCTCCTTAAGCCAAGCATGCCTTCTAAGTACAGACCCAGTAACAGCAGCCCTGCAAGAGGCCTCTAAAGAATCAAAACCACATTGCAAAGTATGTTTGCCAATTTGTTCAGTTGAATGCAATTAATCCTGCAAATCTTTATTTTCCACACAGTCAGAAATCAACATTGTTTTCTGTTTAAGCAGTCTCATGATATGCTGTTGATATTTTAGCATATGAAATTGACAGTTTAAAGCCCTGATTGTTAAGGTTGCAGAAGTATAAATCTTTTTACCCCATCTATCCAGCGCCCTGGAGTCTCTATCAGAAGGGGTAGGATTTTTTGCAGTAGAAGCCTTAATGCCCTTGGGCCCCTGAGAAATGGTTTCAGGGTCCGCAACAGGATTTTTGAAAAGAAATTTGTGGGACTCAGGAACTCTGTAGTACCTGTCTGGTTTGCTAGGGGCTGGAGGTAAGGAATCAGGGGCCATACTGGATTCCGAAAACACATCATCAACAATATCTAGTACAGGAGGTATAGCCAAAGGCCTATGCTGAGGAAGAAGGAAATCCTTAAGCCTCTTTTTTGGATTCAGAGAAATCCTGACTTTCCCAGTGGAAATGCTCCCTTAAGGTATGTAAAGTTTCCCCAAAAGAGAAATCCTCAGGTGAAAAAGCAGAGGGAATGGAATCCTCTGCATCAGAGTCCTCATAAGTAGGTATGGACAAATCCAGATCATTAGAAGAGTCAGAAGAAACAGAGTCCTGTTCAGAAGATTCATAGTCACATTCAATCCTAGCCTCTTGGAGGTGGGGGGGGGGGTGACTACCTTGATTAGAGTAATTAAATCTTCAGCCATTTTGATCATTTGTTTTTTAGGCATAAGGGCCTGAACATGTGGCCTAGGCATTGTTTTTTTTAGACAAGATCAAGATTTAGGCCTTAGCACTGAAGTTGGAGTTGGTTTAATATGCAAGTCTGTAGGCCTGAATACACCCTCAGAAGCCGGTGCCTGCTCAGCGGCTCCAGACCCATCCAAGGTAGAGACATCCGCGGGTTCCATATGTGAAGTATCTTGCGGCATACCGGACTCTGAATGGGTCTCAGTAGAGGCCTGTGAATCAGAATTAGCGAGTATCAGGGGCTGCGAAAGCACCTCACTGAGTACCAGAGAACTGGCAACTGGCTTAGAAGTGTCGTCGGCAGTTTTGGACCTCAACGGCCTGTCTCTGTCTTTGCCTTTTTTCAGTATTCCGGTAGTCGGATGGCTAACTGACGTCATTTCTGGATAATTAAACAGAGAGACGAAATATTTTGAAGCAAAAATGTACCGACGACGGATAGTGCGCTGATTAAATAAAGCACAAAACTGACAGCAAGGTACGTCGTGGTCAGGGCCTAGGTAAGGAATACAGTACAAATGAAAATCCTTATGAGGTATTTGCTTCCCACAAATAATACAATTATTAACTTTTACTGACATTCGTAAGGAGCAAGAAAAAGTTTCCCCAACGGGGTACTTAGCTTTTAGTTGAAGACTTCGGTTCTGAAACTCAAAAACGTAAATTTCAGGAGTCGACTGACCAGCACTTGCGAACTGCTTCTGCTTCGGGCACCGGGCAGCAATAAAGACTGATGTAATGGTGTCAGCTGCATGTTTTATACCCCTGACAACCTGACGTCATGGACGAAGGGACAGCAACTGACGCAGGACCCAAGACTTTGTTAATCAGGCTGGCTGAGGGTAACCTGCCAGCAGATTACCCAAATGTAATGACTGCAACAGTGAAACATGATGAACATCTGGTTAGAAGAAGGGACAATCTTCAAAAGGAAGAAATCTTCAGAAAGGCGTCGAGTTGGGAAAGATTGAGAATTGGTCTCCAACTGCCCACCTTTCTGAGAACCAAAAAAGTACAGTTGTGTACACTTACCATAAATGTAGATGTTCTAATGTATTCACTGTTGCAGCCCTGACTTGTGGGATTTCCTACTATAAAAGCCCTTGGCTGGCCTGACTACCAGAGTAAAAATCTCCCTCCTACTAAGGCTGGTGGATGCTCTACCCTGGCATCAGTATGCTTGGGTATAAAGGGAGCCAGCCAATGCCATGACATCAGTTTTTTCTTGCCCCTTAGAAGGTAAGAGCCCCTAGGATGAACCATAAGCAAGGACAAAGATAGAAAAAAAGGCTGCAGGGTAAACACTCCGAGGGGGTCCTCAAGTTAGTGAAGAAAACAGAAGCAGACTACTACTGTAGGCAAAAAGGGGAAGAAGGGAGGGAAATAAAGACTGCAACACTGAATACACTTTAACATCTACATTTATGTTAAGTGTACAAAACTGTGCTATGTTCTTCATATTTCACCATTGCAATCTTGACTTGTGGGATGATTCCCAAAACTGAGATGAGGGTGAAAGGCAGATAATGGAAAAGAGTGCAAGATGGCAGTGGCAAATCCTGCTCTAGACTTTGAGAAGGCTGATATGTGGTAGTGTTTGGTAAAGGTATGCACAGATGATCAGGTAGCAGCTTCTAAAATGTCTTTGGTATGTGCTCCTTTCAGGAAGAGTGCAGAGGTAGAAGTGGCCCTAGCTGAGTGAGTCCTTGGAGTTTCAGGAGGCTTCTTGCTATGATGACTGTAACAAAAGCAAATCCAGTGGAAGAGCCACTTGGAAACAGTCTATTTGGAGACCTTCAGAACTAATAGCAAAGGACACAAAGAGCTGGTCTGATTTTCTGAAAGATTTAGTTTTGTCAAGACAGTAGTGAAGCTGTCTGTGCACATCCAAGGAGTGAAGGATTCTTTCTCCCTGGTTTTGAGGCTTGGCATTTCAGCCAAGTCAAGTGTATGGCTTGATTCACAGATGTGTCTGTGACCACCTTGGGCATGAAGGATGGATTAGTCCCAACTGATACTCTGGGTGGAATATGAGAAATGTTTTGACTGCCATGACTGCTTGCAGCTCAGAGACCTTCCTAGCTGAGGTGATCGCCAGTAAAAGGGCAGTCTTCCAGGTTAAGAATTTTAACTTAGCAGAAGCTGCCAGTTCAAAGGGGTTAATGTCAATTTTTCTAGAACAAAATTGAAGTCCCATAGAAGTGTGGGTTCTTTCCTGGGAAGTCTGATGTGAACCTCTCCCCTAAGGAATTGTTTCATAAGGTGGTGGGAAAAAATAGGAGGAAGAGTGGAGATGTGGACTGAAATGAAAGAGGCATGACTCTTGATGGAAGAAAAGGATAAGCCTCTGTCCACCAGGGTAGCCAGGTAATCGAAAATAGCAGAGATACTGGCTGAGTTAGGACTGAAGCTTTGCTGCTGACACCAAATGGAGAATCTTTTCCACTTGGCTGAGTATGGCTTTCTAGTACTAGGCCTTCTAGCCTCTTTGAGAATGTCTTGAACTTGTCTGCTTAGCGTGTGCTCAGAGCAGTATTTTGGGGAGTTATCCAGGCTGAGAGTTTGAGTCTGTACACTGGGATGCACAAACCTCCCCTTGTCCTGAGTCAGCATCCACTCTCTGAGGTAACTGCCATGATTTTTTAGTTAAAGCTTAGTAGCAGAGGATACCAGTGCTACCTAAGCCAGTCTGGGGCTATCAGGATGACCCTTGAGCCTTCTTCCTTGACTTTTAGGAGGACACTTGGAAGAGGCAGCAGGGGAGGAAATGCATAAATCAACACGTGACTCCAAAGGAAGGAGAAAGCATCTGTCCTCCAAGCTGTGGGTAGTTTGCTCCTGGAACATAATCTTTTCAGTTGAGCATTTTCTTTGGTGGTAAAGAGTATCTGTGGGATCCCCATTTCTGGACTATGCTGACAAATGTTTCCCGATGCAGATGCCACTCATGGGGATCCATCAAGATCCTGCTGAGATGATGTGCTAAAGTGCGACTCCATGGGAGGTACTGTGCCATGGGGTGTAACCCCAGAGAGTGAGCCGTCTCCCAGACCTGCACTGCTAGTTGACAAAGAGGCTAAGAGTGGGTGCCTCCCTTGTTTTTATAGGTACCACATGACTGTGGTGTTGTCTGTTTTGACAAGCAGCATCTCTGGTTTCCACTGATCTTTGAAAGGCACTAGGCCCTTTTGCATTGCCAACAGTTCTTTCCAATTTATGTACCTGTGTCTGAACTGATCTTCCCATCTGCCGTGGGATATAAGGTATTGGAAATAACCCCTCCCTCCTCCCAAGACTGTCTCTGATGCATCTGTTGTTAAAGTTTGGCGCTGAGGGATGAACCTGAAGGGGTGACCCAGGTTCTGGGCACATACCCATGTCGATCGTGCAAATTCCTCCTTGAGGCAAGGGATCAGCTCAATTTCTGTCTCCAGGGACTGTGCGTGCTGGCACCACAGGTTCTTGAGGTACCACTGGAGCTTCCTCATGTATAGCCTGGCCAAAGGGATCATGAGGATACAAGATGCCATGTAGCCTAATGCTCTGAGGAATTCCCTGGCTGAGAGATATTGTCTCCGTTAATGTTTTGAAAGTACTGAGTCAAGAAGGAGACCTTTTCTGGAGGGAGGGAGGCCTTTTGAAGGGAGGAATCCAGAAGAGCCCTCGGACAAGGTATCCTGCTGGATGGGACTGGGTTAGATTTGCAAAGATTTATGGTGAACCCCAAGGAGGTGAGGAGGGTCTGAGTGAAGGCCAGATCCTTGAGGAGTGGCTTGAATGAGGCAGTCATCCAGACACAGGTAAATTTGGATCCCTCTTGTTTTGCAGAAGGCGATCACAGGAGTTGAACACTTTGTGAAGACCCTGGGAGCAGTATGGGCACTACAGAGAACTGAAAGTGACTAGTACCTGCTCTGAAGCAAAGAAAACTTCTACAAGAGTCCTCTATAGGAGTTTGTAAGTAAGCATCTTTTACCTCTAAGGTGACTACTAAGGTCCAAGGAGCTATCATGGGGAGAAATCTTTGAAGAGTTAGCATTTTGAATTTTGGTACCAGCATGGACTGACTGAGGGTGGACAGGTCTAGAATAGGGAGCCAAGAGTTTTCTTCTCTGGAAACTAAGAACAGCCTTGAGTAGAACCATTTCCCTATTGGATGATCTGGTATTGGTTCCACTGAGCCCTTTGAGCACAGGTTGTGAATCTGAGAAATGACTTCTGCTCTTTGATTTTGTGGAACACCTGGGTAACCCGAGTATCTTAATGGTTCTTTGAAAGTGAGCTTGTAACCATCTGAGACAACTTTCAGAACTCACTTGCCTGAAGTAATGAGGGACCAGTTTTCTTTGAACAGGGATAGCCTTCCTCCTAGTTTTCTCCTATCTTTTTCTGGAGAGAGTGGGGGCACGGGAAGGGGAAAGGAAGAGCCATTGTTTATCCTTGCCAGGACCTTGTGGCCTAGACCTCTCCTGCCTGGGTGTTCCTGAGGACCACTGCCTGGGTCTTTGTGATTACTGCTGTTTTTGAGGCCTCTCTTTCCAAAGCTTCCTCTGGCCACCTTTAGATTGAGAGGGAAAGGAACAATGGTAGTGGGAAAATTCTTACTAAATCTACGAGGAAGAACTTGGAGGAAGTCCTTGACAGTTTGCATAGATTTTGTTTTATCTTCCATCTTTTTTAGCACAGTCTTAACCTTTTACCCACAAAGGAAGTCCTTATCCAGGGGTGCATTTTGAAGTTTAAATTTGACATGGTCTGGTAGGGTCTGTTCCCCAAGCCAAGTATGCCTTCCAATGAAGGAGCAGCTTGGCTAAAGGCCTCCACAGCAATACTGCCACACTGTTGTTGTTTTTCTTTCGGCTTTTCCTAGTTAGGGGTCGCCACAGCGGAACTCCGGTCCGCTAATGATTGGCAGTAATACTGCCACACTGTAAAGAGCATCCAACCACCTGGGAGCTGGAATGGCAAAGGTTCATCAATTCCATAGAAATGTTCTAGTCCTCCAGGGGAGGCTATCTTTTGCTTCATTTTGCTGGTATTTTATCATATGAAACTGGCAGTTAAGGGCCCTCATGGTTAGGGTAGTTGAAGTGTAGACTTTTTTACCAAACCTATCAAGGGCCTTGCTTTCTTTATCAGTAGTAAGTAAAAAGTTCTTTGACGAACTGGCTCTTGCTCCCTTGGGACCTGCAGTGACAACCTCTGGGTCAAGCAGAGGGGTTCCTGAAGAGGTATTTATGTGAGTCCAGCACCCTGTAAAAACTGTCTGTTTTTTGAGAGGCCGGAAGTAGGGAGTCTGGGTTCATGGAGGAGTCCATTAAAACATCCTCTACCACCTCCAATACAGGAGGAATAGCCAAAGGTTTGTTTTCTGGGAGGTCAAGGAACTCCCTAACCCTCTTTTTTGATTGTGAGTATTCCTGTGCCTCCAATTGGAAATGTTCCCTCATGGAATGGAGTGTTTCCCCAAAGGTGATGTCTTCAAGAGGTGAAGCTGAAGGTAGATTCTCCTCAGAATTTGAATCTTCAAAAGATGTACAGAAGGTTCCCTCCTCAAACACAGACTCCTCCTCATCAGAACTGTCATCTGAATCAGGAGGTTCAGAGAAAGCTTCAGGGCTAAGATCCCTCTTCCTTTTCCCCTGGAGAAAACTCCAAAGGGGGTTGTCTAGCTCTAAGGAGATAAGGCCCTCGGTCCTCAACTAACCTGACCAGGTATTGCTGATAACCTGCTGAGTAGGAGCCGATAGGCCTAGGCATAGGACCTGCAGTAGAACCATTCTTAGAAATAGCTTTGGCCTTGGGCCTAGGTACAACTACCATACTGACGCGAGTCTCTTTGTAAGGAAGACCCAATGGAGGCTGATGCCTTTAAGGAACATCACCAGTGCAAGATCGCTCGTTAGAAGCCGAGGTCTGCTCAGCAAATCTGGACCCGACCACGAACTGAAAGCCAAGGCCTGTGCAGAAGTTGAAGGACATTACAGCATGTATGACTCCATAAGGATGTTGACAGGGGCCTGCACCACCACCTCAGTCGCAGAAGGGAGCTGCAAAAGAGCCTTACCTTCCTCAGTGATAACAAGCCTTGGGGGGAACTGGCAGATGGTGAATGGTTGTTATCTGAGGCTCTAAGCTTGGGTCTTTTTTCCTTGTCTTTCTAACACTTAGGGAGCTCAACTTTGGGACAACAGGGTGGATGCCATCAAATGATGTGAAGAAGACTGCAGACTAAGATGCCTAGCTAAGATTTTGGCCCTATTTCTGATAGTCATGGAATTGAAATGGGTGAACAAATGGCAACTAGAGACATCGTGATCTGGACCTAGACAAGTGACACACAAAGTATGAAAAGTGTTAGTGTGGGATTTTGCTTACCACAGCGGAGACAATTGTTAACCTTATCTGACATGAGTTAAAGCAAGAAAGAGAGTTCCCCAATGGTGTACTTAGCATTAGAAGACTTCTCTCTGGTACGGACCAACCAATGCACTGAGCGCTGCTTCGGGGTCTAACAGCAGCAAGAAAAGACTGATATCATGGCATCGGCTGGCTCCCTTTATATCCAACCGTATGGACGTTAGGATAAGGAATCTGCCAGCCTTAGGAGGAGGGAGATTTTTACTCTGGTAGTTGGGCCAGCCAAGGGCTTCCATAGCAGGAAATCTCACAATTCAGGACTGCAACAGTGAAACATGAAAACCATCGTTCTGGAATAAGAAAAGTACAGTTGTGTATACTTACTATAAATGTAGATATTTGAGTGTATTCACTGTTGCAGTCATCACATTTGGGTTATCTGCCTGCAGGTAGCCCTCAGCCGGCCTGAATACCAGAGTCTTTGGATTTCTGCGTCGGATGCTGTCGCTTCTTCCATGACTTCAGGTCGTCAGGGGTATAAAACATGCAGCCGACGCCATTACATCAGATTTTCTTGCCCCAGATGTCTGGTGCCCCCACAATAGGAAGCAATTATATGGTATGGTATAGCCCCATCAAAAAGCAAATGCACATGAAAAAATACATATACCAAACAAAAAGGAAAGGTAGAGCCAAGAGAAGTCAGGAGGCTGGAGGGAGGGTAACCTGGACTGCAACAGTGAATACACTCGAACATCTACATTTATGGTAAGTGTACACAACTGTACTATGTTCTTCATGTTTCACTGTTGCAGTCATCATATTTGGGTTGATTCCCAAAGCTAAGGAAGGGAGGAGGCAGTTAAAGAGCATTAGGTCCAGCTATTAAGCCCTGCAAGACTGCTGTGGCAAATCCAGTTCTGGATTTAGAAAAGATAGGCAGGTGGTAATGCTTGGTGAAGGTATGTACAGAGCTCCAGGTAGCAGCTTCCAGGGTGTCCCTGGTAGGGACTCCTCTGAGAAATGCCGTGGAGGTAGATGCAGCCCTGGTGGAATGTGATCTTATCCCCTGTGGGTTAGGTTTTCCATGGTGCCTGTAGCAGAAATGAATGCAATGGGCTATCCATTTGGAAATGGTTTGCTTTAAAATGGCCTTCACCTCTGCCCCTGCAGCAAAGCCAGCTAGCAGCTGGTCAGATTTCCTGAGAGGCTTAGCCCTGTCCAAATAGAATCTAAGTTGTCTGTGCACGTCCAGAGAGTGCAATATCCGTTCCCCTTTGTTTTGTGGATTAGGGAAAAAGGTAGGCAAATGAATGGACTGGTTTAGAGCCACACTAGACACCACCTTGGGCATAAAGGAAGGATTAGTACCGAGGAAAACCCTGTCCGCATGGAATATAATGAAGGGTTCCACTACCTTGAGGGCCTGTAATTCAGACACTCTTCTTGCTGAAGTGATGGCTAGAAGTCAAGCTGTTTTCCAAAAAAGGAATTTCAACTCTGCTGTTGCAGCTGACTCAAAGGGGGGGAAGAGTGAGCTTTTCCAATACAAAGTTAAGGTCCCAGGCTGGAGTTGGAGTCTTCCTGGGGGTTCTTAAATTTTTGGCCCCTCTAAGGAATTGTTTTAGCAAGGGGTGAGAGAAGAAGTGTGGCTCAGTATTATTATGTGCTGAAATGGCAGAGGCATGAATCTTAATTGACAAGAAGGATAGGCCCTTGTCGAGCATTTCTGTTAAGTACTCTAGAATATGAGGTAAGCTGGGCACCGTTGTGGTCATCCCCTGAGACTGGCCCAAGGAGCAGTATCTTTTCCAATTTTCAGCATAGGATTTTCTGGTACTAGGCCTCCTTGCCTCCAGAATGACATCCCGCACCTGCTTACTGAGGGATGCTAGTGGAAAACTCATGGAATTAGCCAGGTTGCAAGATTCAGGGTTTGAAGCTGAAAGTGCAGAATCTGGCCCGCCTGCTGGGACAGCAGGGAAGGGCTCTGAGGCAGGTGCCATGGTTGTAGCAGTGTCAGACTGCACAAGAGGGGGTACCAGTGCTGGCGTGGCCAGTCTGGTGCAATCAGTACTGTTCTTGGCTTGTCCTGTTTGATCTTTAGTAGAACCTTTGAGAGGATAGGCAGAGGGGGAAAGGAATAAACCGAGAGGCTTTCCCAGGTAAAGGGCAGGGCATCCACTTTCCAAGCTTGACTGTGGGGAGTTCTGGTGCAGAATTTGTTCAATTGGTAGTTCTGAGTGGCAGCAAAAAGGTCTACCTCTGGGGTCCCCCATTTGTTCCTCAAGAGGTTAAATATCTTGGGTTCTAGTTTCCATTCATGTGGGTCCATGAGATTTCTGCTTAAGTCATCTGCCAGTGAATTTAGTTTGTCTGGCAGGAAATGAGCTTGTAGGTGCACTTGGTAGCTCAGGGCTGTGCTCTTCAGGGCCATGGCTAGTCTGCAGAGAGGGTAGGAGTGGGCTCCCCCCTGCTTGTTTACATACCACATAACTGTGGTGTTGTCTGTCTTTACCAATAGTTGTCCTGGGAGAATAAGGTCTTAGAAGACTGTCACAGCATTCTGTACAGCTAACATTTCTTTTTGGTTGATATGCAAGTGCATCTGTCTCGTGTTCCATTTGCCCTGAATGCACTTGCCCTGCCATGTGAGCCCCTCATGCATAGTCTGAAGCGTCTGTTGTTAGGGTTTGGGCGGCAGGGGGTAGAGTGAAAGAGAATCCCTTGTTGTGATAGCAGGCCTCTGCCCACCAAAGGAACTCTGTTCTCAGACAAGGAACGATAGGAATCATTATTTCCAGGTTCTGAGAATGTTGACACCATAAACTTTTTAGATACCATTGGAGTTTCCTCATATGCAGTCTTGCATATAGAATTAGCAGAATGCAAGAGCCCATGAACCCCAGAGCTTGCAGTATTTTCCTTGTAGATAACTGAGTTTTTGTGGCCATTCGTTTGAAGTAGGTTGTCAAATAAACTTGTTTCTCTGGAGTGAGGAATGCAATCTGGGAAGTTGTGTTCAAGCTTGCTCTCAAGAATACAATCTGTTGGCAGGGTACTAGGTGAGATTTATTTTTGTTGATGGTGTACCCCAGTGAGGATAGACGCTTCTTTACAAATGCCAAGTGCTGTAATAGCAAGTCCTGGCTTTCTGCCTGAATCAGACAATCATACAAGTATGGGTAAATTTGAATATTTCTCTGCCTGCAAAATGCAATGGCTGGAGCTAGACACTTTGCAAACACCCTGGGCGCAGTAGATAAGCCAAAGGCAAGTGCAGAGAACTCAAAGTGCATGGAGCCCACCCTGAAACATGGGTATTGTCTGCAGGATTCTCTTATTGGGATGTTCAAGTAAGCTTCCTTTAAGTCTAGGGTTGCCAGCCAGGCATCCTAGGCTAGCATAGGAAGACGCTGTTGAAGAGTTAGCATTTTGAATTTTGGAACCACCCCAAAGGTGTTGAGAATAGAGAGGTCCAGGATAGGACTCCAGGAGTTTTCTTTTCTGGGTACCATAAACAGTCTTGAATAAAAACCTTGTCCCCTTAGTTCTGCTGGGATGGGTTGAATAGCCCTGATACTGAGAAGAGAGAGAACCTGCAGTTGGACCTCCGCCCATTGATTTGGGGGGAGGTCTGGCCAACCATTTGGGGTTGGTAGTGTGTGGAAGTGGAATCTGTATCCTCAGGAAACTATGTTAAAAACCCATTTGTTCTGGGTAATGAGTTCCCAGTTTTTTGCATGCAGGGCGAGCTTTCCTCCTAAGGGAGCAAGTAGTTGAGCAGGGCTTGGAAGGGTTAAGGTCAAGTCATTGTGCCATTTTTCCACAGGGGGGTGGCTTACTACTCCCTGCTTTGGAAGTGGGAGCCCCCCACTGCTTAGATCTGTGCGAAGCCGGAGACTGAAGTCTTGGTGGTCTGCTGTTCCTAGGTTTGGACTGAGAAGGCCTGGAAGAGACTGGAAAGGACCAGTTCTTTGAAGGCCAATGCATACTAAATCTGGGAGGCTGTACTTGTAGAAAATCTTTAACAGTTTGCATAGATTTAGCTTTTTCCGCCATCTTTTTGAGGACTTCCTCTGCTTTGTTGCCAAAAAGGCGGTCTTGGTTTAAGGGTGCATCCAGTAATTTAGCTTTAACATGATCTGGCAGGCTCTGTTCCTTAAGCCAAGCATGCCTTCTAAGTACAGACCCAGTAACAGCAGCCTTGCAAGATGCTTCTAAAGCATCAAAACCACATTGCAAAGTATGTTTACCAACTTGTTCTACAGAATGCATTAAATCTTGCAAGTCTTTGTGTTCAGTACATTGAGGAATCAACACAATTTTCTGTTTAAGTAGTCCCATAATATACTGCTCATACTTTAGCATATGAAACTGGCAATTTAGGGCCCTAATGGCCAAAGTAGCAGAAGTGTAAACCTTCTTACTTCATCTGTCTAAGGTTCTAGAATCTCTATCAGAAGGGGTAGGGCTTTTGACAGCAGTAGCCTTAATGCCTTTTGGTCCTTGGGAAATGGTCTCTGGATCCGCAGTAGGATTCTTAAAGAGGAACTTGTGAGAATCAGGTACTCTGTAGTACCTGTCAGGTTTTCTGGGAGCTGGAGGTAAAGTGCCTGGAGTAAGGCTAGATTCCAAGAAAATATCATCTACGATAGCCAGAACAGGAGGGATAGCTAGAGACCTGTACTGAAGCAGGAGTAAGAATTCCCTAAGTCTCTTTTTGGACTCAGAATAGTCTGGGCTTTCCCAGCGGAAATGCTCCATAAGGGTATGCAAAGTTTCACCAAAAGAAAAATCTTCTGGAGGAGATGCAGAGGGAATGAAATCTTCTGCATAAGAATCCTCATAAGTAGATAAGGGCAAATCCTGGTAATCAGAAAGAGTAGAGAAATCAGATTCCTGACCAGAAGAATCAGAAAGAAAATCGGTTCTATGTCTTTTAGAAGGGGAAGGCTGGCTTCTCCTAATTAAGGTAATAAGGTCTTCAGCCATTCTAAGCATTTGTTTTTGAGGCATATGGGTGGGCCTGAGTCATCGGTTTGGACGTCGGTTTTCTAGGCGTAGTGCGAGTTTTAGGCCTGAGGAATTCGGTACTTCTATTTGGAAACGATGCTGTCAGTTTAATATGAAAGTCTGTAGGCCTGAATACACCCTCAGAAGCCCTTGCCTGCACACCAGCTCCGGACCCATCCAAGGTAGAGACATCCACAGCTTCCACAGTCGAAGAAACATCTTGCGGCATACTGGACTCTGAATGGGTCTCAGTAGAGGCCTGTGAATCTGTAGTAGCAGATATTAGGGGCTGTGAAAGCGCCTCACTGAGTACCGGCGGACTGGTGACTAACTTAATGGAAGCATTGTCAGCAGTTTTGGACCTATGTGGTCTGTCTCTGTCTTTATCCTTACGTTTTTTCAGAAGAACGGTAGTCGGATGGCTTAACGAACCTTTTCAGAGTACGGAGATCAAGAACGAAAGTATTTAGCTACCAAAATAGCCTGACAATGAATAGTTCGGGCATTGAACAAGGCACAAAACCGACAGTGAGGGACGGCATGGTCTGGGCCTAAACAGGTGATGCAGTAAGAATGAAAATTTCTATGAGGCATTTGCTTTCCACAGGCAAGACAATTGTTAATTTTTTCTGACATCGGTTAGAGCAAGAAGAAAGGATCCCCAACAGGGTACTTATCTTTTTAGAAGACTTCGGGTCTGAAACTCAAAAATTATAATTTCAGGAGTTGGCCGACGGGCACTTGCGAACTGCTTCTGCTTCGGGCCCCGCAGGGCAAGAAAGACTGGTGTAATGGCGTCAGCTGCATGTTTTATACCCCTTACGACTTGACATCATGGAAGAAGCGACAGCATCCAATGCAGAAATCCGAAGACTTTGGTATTCAGGCCAGCTGAGGGCTACCTGCAGGCAGATAACCTAAATGTGATGACTGCAACAGTGACACACAAAGAACATCTGTCCCTAACTGAGCAGAAGGCACAGCCTGAATAGTGCCCTGGACCAAAATAGAATGGAGCACATCTGGGAAAAGAGGAATCTGTTCAAAGGAGGTTGAGGTATGTCCAAAAAGGGAGGAAGGTATTTCCAAACCACGAAATATCCCTGGTGGATAATGGACAGACCAAAGCGTCTGCTGTGATCTTTAACTAATTTGGAAAGGACAGGGAAAAAGGGAGGGATAAGGGAACCTGGCTGAGGGAAAGGGGAAACAACTTGTCAAATGCAACCCAGCTTATCCTGAAAAGCAGGTTTCTGTGAAGTAAGGGTTTGAGTGGACTTAGCAAGAGGCATACATCTACAGCCCTTTTTTCCCTTAGGCAGAGGGTGAAACTGTCTACAAACAAAAGCAGATTTGGAGGGATAACTCCTCTAAAACTTAGGAATAGGAGAAAAAACTATGCATCACCTCCTGCAAGACTGTACTCTTATCTTAGAGAGACCTGAAAAGTTCAGCAGCAACAGCAGTACCAAAAAGATTTTTATTATCCAAAGGAGCACCCAACAGTTTGGCCTTAATGTCACCATGCAAAGCTGGAAGATGAAGCCAAGAATAACGCCTCATACCCACCATAAAAAACTTCTCCAAAGCCAACTTCATGCTTCTTAAAACAGAAGTGGCAAACTTCACAACACCCATACAGACGGAAAACAGATGTATGACTGCTGAATCCTATACAAATGCACTGTATAAGCACATACATGATTGCATGGATTGTGACATACCCAACAGAACCAAGATGCCATCCTCCAAAAAAAGGAAGCCAATCTGGTGGTCTCCTGCCAATAATAAACTCTACAACAGAAGGAAGAAGCTGTTGAAAAAAAGAGTAAATTCTCCTGATTGCAGGAACTCCCTGGTCAGCCTCAGTAAGAAGCTGAGATCCCTAATAAAATCCTCCAAAGCTAGTTACGAGAATAAAATCGCCACTGATTCTAAAGACACCCACAAAGCATTCTACAGCTATGTCAAGAATCTCAATGGCAACCCTCAGACCTGCTCTGAGCTACAGCAGAATGGCACTAGATATACAGAACCAACTGATATTGCCAACATCCTGGCAGATAGGTTCAGTGCAAATTTTACCCCACCCCCACCTCCCAAAGGGCCCATCTCTATACTGGAAGAATGCAAAGGCCCTGTAATCATGGATGCACAAGTAAAGACCGCACTCTCCAAACCCAAGTACATAGCATCCATGGGACCAGACAGCAACCCAGGCTGCGTTCTGCATGAACTACAGAATGAACTGGCACCCCACCTAAGTACCATATTCAATCATAGCCTCACTTCAGGCTTTGTGCCTACTGAATGGCACACAGCGACGGTTATTCCACTCCACAAAGGGGGTGCCACCACAGACCCTGGGAACTACTGCCCTATTAGCCTGATGAGCCTAGTTTGCAAGGCCATGGAACGTAACATCTTGGAGCTTATAAACAAAGACAAAGGTAACCTCCAAACTCTGGACTCCACTCAGTTTGGGTTTGTAAAAGATAGATCATGTCTCCTAAACTTGACTGACTTCTGTGAAGCAGTCACTAGAGCCATGGACGAGGGTAAGGTGGTGCACACAGCCTATCTTGACCTCGTCAAGGCTTTCAACACCATCCCCCACTCTGGAATCATAGATAACCTCACTCGACTGGGCATAAATCCCTATGTCGCAAGATGGGTGGTCAACTGGCTCACTGACAGAACCCACAGAGTGAAAGTATCAGACTCTAAATCCGACTTCAGACCAGTGACAAGTGGAGTACCACAGGGTTCAGCCCTGAGTCCTCTCCTGTTTGGCATCTACTTCTCAGAAGTCCAGGCTAATACAGCAGGTCTTTGGCTAATGAAGTTCACAGACGGCTGCAAACTAGGAGCCATAACAGATTTGCCTAATGATGTGGACATTCTACAACGGGGCCTCACTGAGACTGATGCTTGGTGTCAAAGTCATGGCCTCAAGCTCAATGCCAAGAAGTGCACTGTCATCCCCTTTGGTTAAAACACTGTACCCATGAACTGCCACATAGGCGGTAGCCTACTAAACACTGAAAGTGTGATAAGAGACCTTGGGACACAGGTGGACAGTAGTCTCTCCTTTGATAATCACATCGCCACAATAGTCAGGAAATCTTTCTGCATGGCACATCTCATCACTAAGGGGTTCTCCTCCAGCAAACAACAGGTTATTGTTCCTCTCTACTCATCCCTCATCAGACCCATTATAGAGTACAATGCCCCGTTTGGCATGTACCTCGCAAGACATCTACAACAACTAGAAAGGCCACAGAAATACCTCACTAAGAGGATTACCGGCGTTAAACAAATGCCATATGCAGACCGTTTCAAAAAACTCCAGCTCTGCTCCATCACATATCGCCTACTCAGAGGTGACCTCTGCCTAACATACAAAGCCATGTCAAACCCAGATCTGTTGGACATGCTACACTTAAAGAAACCCCAGTCTCTCAGAGCCACACACTCCAAGGACCTAAACCTTGTCACCACAATAAACAGAACATGCTGGAGGGATAGATTCTTGTCCAAGAGACTTCCCATGCTCTGGAACAGACTACCCATTCATGTCAAACAAAGTTCTTCATTTGCCCTCTTTAAGAAAAATCTTAGCAATTGGATGGGAAATAGGAAATTCACCCAGGATATCACTTCTGTGGCTCTGCTCGACAGGGGCACAAGAAAATAATTTTCTTGGGTGGCAAAAGCCAGGGAACTTGTTTGGCTAGGCTTATATAGGCCCGAGAGCTGATAGACTAGTACCTACCTATGAACCTATAACAGAACCAAAGCTGTAGCCCTGGAAGAAGCATCAGCTGCATCATAGTTGCATTTGATAGAGTGATGAGCAACTTGACAGGCACAGCCCAACAGGGAAAGGGCAGAAGCCTTCCCCCTCAGAGTCAGAAAAGTCAGAAACCATTTTGGAAACCTCAAAAAGGAGGGCCAAAACATACCTGGTCATATGAATCTGGTAATCGATGGCCTCAAAGGATAAAGTAGAAGTAGTGTAAACTTTTTTGCCATTCCATAGTCCTACTATTCTTATCTGAAAAGAGTAACTTGGTTGACGATGGCAGCAGCTTGTAGGGCATGTCAGAACAGACACCACAGAAGGATCAGCAGAAGGACTTTTATCAAGAAATTTACATTTGTCAGGCACCTTGTAAAATTTATCAGGTTTCTTGGGTGCCAGAATAGGGGGAACAGCTGATGGCTTAGGAGACTCCATCTGGAGGAGCTCATAATACCTTTTCTGAATGTCAGAGACCTGAGAACAATCCTACTTACTGTAGGCAACAGTATCCCCAAGGAGAGTTCCTCTAAAGCGGAACCTGGACTAAGAATTTTCTTCTTCTGAACCACAGTCCAAGGGGGAAGGAATATGAGAAGAGTAATCCAGGATCTCTTTCTAGAATCTAAATCCTCGTCTAATTCCCTTTTAAGAGGATAGAAAGACCAGGGAGGGGCAGGCACAGATGCCCTTTCAGAAGGATTTAAAGCCATTAAAGTATTAAATAACCCCTGAGTAAAATCCTACCATTTATGTTGGGAATCCTTACCTACAGGGGAAATATGCTTGGTTTTCTGTTTCTTTTTCTGTGGAACATCCACATGAAACATCCTCGGGGGGTCAGAACCCTGTGACATTGAATAAGCATTCTACAAATCTCCTCCCTAAGATCTGTGGAATCCCTATCAGTTCCCTTGGATATAATCAGCCAAGGTTCTCCCTCGATGTCCGAAGCAGACATCTGTAAACCCTCCAGGGATGTGTGAGAAGTCAGATTCATGACGGCCTTTGATTTGGTCATGGGAGAGGAATTCGAGTCAACCACTGGGTGATCCTTTGGGCTTTCACTAGCCTCAACAGAGAAGTTTGGGGAAGTGGACAGCAGCCGCATCAGACCAACGTTTTTTGGCTTTTTTTGTGGCAGATGGATGACCCTCGGGATGTGAAGATTCTGCTACAGCAGCTTGAGCCAACAGTTTAAGACATTGGTTTTCAAGATAAATAAAGAAGAAAGATGACTATGTAGAGTTTTATGGACAAAAGCCTGACAGATAGAACACTGAGTATGGTCATGGTAAGCACCCAAACAGAAAAAACACCAGTCGTGATGGTCTTTATGGGGAATCTGCCACACACACTGACATTTTCCCTTATGGATGACATGAACCCAACAGCACTAAATACAAAAGAAAGATAAGAATAAACCCCAACTGGGCACTTATCTGCAACACGGCTTGGTAACCAGCACAGTAGAAGGGGATCAGACTGACATTCAATTATGCTGTTCAGACTGACAGCAGACACGTTCTGAGTGTTTGCATTGATACATCACCTTTTTGCCTTATGCCTTGCACAGGGAGCGTACATGTGATGTACAATGCTGGATGCTGGGATATCCTTGGCAAGAGATCTATTAGGTTCTGAATAATGCACCAGTGATATGGAAGGGCATCAATACTTTTATAGTTGCAGGCAGCTTATAGTAAGTATAAGACATTTAAATTTAAGAGAGGCTGGAAAAGGAAGGCAAGTGACTGCTCTCCCAGGAGGAAGTTTTAGAAGGATCCAGTTGGGTTCAATATCTGAGGAGGAATTTGTGTGAGCAATGACAGTTGGTTTAAGGTTGTTTTCTCAAAGAATGCGAGTGCCTCCACCTTCTCTATTGCCAGGTCTTGTGCCTTGGAGGTATTTGTAGGAGGGACGTAGATGCCAAAAATTAGGAATGTTTTGCTTGAGCCATATTTCAGTGACAGCTTTGATATCAGGTGAGTGAACAGTAAGGAAGACATATATCTGGTCAAATTTATTTGAGATGCTTTGGGTGTTAATTAATGCACAGGAGAGGGTTCAGGTGTTAGGAAAAGTTATGTGGTAGGAGGGACCTGGACAGGATTCAATGTTGGCTCTGAGGAGGAGTATAAGCAGGACAGGGGTGAATTGTTTTTTTTTTCAAAGCAGGAAATAAGGGAATATAAGCAGTTGTTTAAAAAACGGAGACAGAATGCAGAAAATGAATACATGGGATATGTCAGTGAGTGGATTGAGATTATAAATATGACAGAAAACAAAGTACAAGGTATAGCACTTTCCTGAAAAAAATAAAGACTAATAGATTGCCATTGGCAGCAAATGTCTAGCAGAGCTGGAAGTAATGGATAATTTATGAATTGTTTACAGATAAAATCAAGAACACAAGATTAAGGTGGATAAGCAAAATAAACAGTTTTAGTGAAGTCTTTAAAAACTGTGGGAGTGCTTGCATCCATATGAACATTCATCGGATTGCAATAAAAAGCAAAACAACAAATGTATGAACAAAATGTGCACCTATCAAAAGGCTCAGTGAAATTCAATCAAAATAATACCAACAGGGTAAATTACAACTAAAAGAAGCAGGTGGACTTGGTACTGAAAAGCAGATGAGGAGAAGGGAAATGAGGGACACAAATTGTCTATGCAAACTACACGAATGTTTTGTCAAAACAAGGCAAAAAAAAAAACAGGCAGTGACAAAGGTGTCAAGATTCATGGTCTAACACAAGCTGAACATTGGCAAATATGATGCTTTGGATTCAGGCAAGGAAGGCAGTGTATTAGGTGGTCATGACAAATGCCTTAACAATCATGGTTGCATCCCTGCGTCTTAGGCATCAAGCAAGAAAGCTTTAAAAAAACTTCCCACTGCACCTAGCTTATCTCTCACCTTCGATTCCAGCTTAGATCACTTCCTCTTATGTTATTTCACCCTCTTCCTTTGCTTCAACTGTTTTTCACTTTCTCACCCCATATCCCCTCTGCACCTACCATATCTCTCTCCTCCTTTTCCACCCTAATTCACCTACTCTTATGATACCTAATGTTTTTCTTTTCCTTCAAGTTTTTCTCATCACTCCCTCACCCCACATACCCACTACACCTAGCTGATCTCTTGCCTCCATTTCCACCTTAATTCATCTATTGTTATTTCACCCTTTTCCTTTCCTCCAAATTTCTTTCACTAACTAGTTTCACATCTCTACCACTAATAACTTACTCCCCTTCCCAATCCCATCTTACACCCTAACTTCACACAACTCTGATATCTCCTCTTCATCCTTTGTACAGTCTGACATAGACAAACCTACTCTTGACTTTTTCCCTTTCTTATCACTCAACAGCTACTAACTATATACTTCAGATCACAAATTAACCAAGAACCAGAAGATACAATAAAACACCAAACCAATCCAAGTAACGCTGATCCAGAAGACAGCAAAAATTGAGTCCATGCTGTAGGAAACTTAAAACAAACTTTAATACTCCAATTAATACAGCTAGTTGTACAGGATTAAGTGCTTTCGTCTTTTACAAAGACTTCTTCAGAATCACTACCGTGCAATACCTACTGCATTAAATATCCTACCCTTAATAAAACATGTGACCATAACCAACCAATAAACACCTATCCTTAATTAAGATGTTAGAATTAAAAAGTACAAAGGCAGGGGAGTTGCGTTGGCAGTTCTGGTTAAATGCCATGCCGCCACCCCCCCCCCCAGTTTAAATGACCACATGTCTATTAGTTGTGTACTGAGACTGAAGTCCTATAATATTTGAAAACAGGGGAGGATATTTAATGCAATAGCAATAGGTATTGTGCAGTGGTGAGTCTGAAGAAGTCTATGTAAAAGATGAAAGCACTTAATCCTGTACAACTAGCTGTATTAATTAGAGTATTAAAGTTTGTTTTAAGTTTCCTACAGCGTGGACCCAGTTTTTGCTGTACACAAATTAATCAATACTGACTATCTAAACTGGCCTTACTCTTTACGTATCAAATCTGCTATTACTATTTTGCCTCCTTAACATGAAACAACAGCTTTTGCAACCTGTATTACTTATCTAACTACCTGCTACTTCCTTAAAGTGCGTTGCTCTAATTTATATATACATCTTATTACATTTAACAAAAATACTTATACTACCAACAAGTAAATGTGCACTTGTGGAGCTTTTTTGAATACTGTTGCCTTCTACTTGTTTGTAACCTAAGTATTTTAGTTAATCTATGCATCTAGAGCTTTTCACCACGGGCATCTGCTGAAAAAGGGTTTTTACACAGCCCAGTCAATAAAGGCAATAAAGTAATAAAATAACATAAATAAAAGATAAGATGTGCATTAAGACCTCTAACAATATAAGCAGCAGAAAACAAAAACAAGATCTTAAACCTCCTGCAGATGCATCCACCCACACAGCTTTCAGAGCTGAGTTTTAGAAATGCTACACAGCATAGCACAAAACTGAAGCATCTATAATTCAGAAGGCCCCTTCAGTGTAAGACATTCTTTGTAAGCTATTGCTTCCTAAAAATACTGACAGTGTTTATTGGTGTCTAAAATGTTGCATATTTTCTTTTCCAAGCAAGCAAAGGCTGAGGCTTTACATCCTGGTTTATATTTTTCTCTATATTGGGTGTTTTTAAAGATATACTGCTACCAAAAACAAAACAATTTTAGACCTTATCAATCTAAAGAATTTTGTATTAACCTGTTTAATATGCCATTCACAAAATGCACACCTGAACATGAAGAACCATATAATGGTGATATTAATTAATTATAATGTCTTGGAAAAGTGAAAATCTTTGAGGTATAATGAGCTTTATTTTAATGAATGTATGCAGAGGAAATTAGTGGCGAAAGGGCAAGAAAAATGACACTGAACATACAGACCCCGTATCTGCCAAACTAAAGATTTCTTTTAACAGATTGCTGATAAAGCTGTTAGTTATACACAGTCATAATGATATTAAAGTTGAAGGAAATGAAAACTAAAAGTTAAGTATCTTATTTACAAAACAATGAATGCTTCAAACTTTAAAGCATTTGATGAGAAATATAAGACTTTCTTTAAAAAATACAGAGGCCTGTAAAACTAACTGCTGAGTCTAATAAAACTTCTCAGAGACCAGACTGTATACAACAACAGGTCAGCACGACCATTAACCAAATCTAATACAGGTATGAATTGGACAGCAGCACAATTAAAACCACTTCCATGAAGAACCTTCCAGTCATAATCAGAGATTGAATAAAGTATTCTGATAGCTTTGACTGTGATTCCTGTCCAGCTGGAACAAGGGCAGATGACTAAACAATAAATCAAGAGAACAGTGTACACTTACTTGAGGGACAGAGGCAAACAATGACAAGGTGCAAATTGCAAAGGACAGCATATCAGTAAGGTGAATGAAATAGATGACTTTTCAATCTGAGTTTTTTTTTTTTTTTTTTTTTTTTTAACTCAGAGGACAACAGACAGATGTTATCATTAAGGGCCTTTCCTGTGTACACAGAGCAAGAGCAAATTTAACTTGCACATTTACAGAACTTCATCTATACACTAGAAAACTGAACTTGAAATGCATCTTACATGACCTCAGTGCAATCTTTTTGCCATGGTCAAAAGGCAATGTTTTACAACCCTCATATACATAGCATTTCATTAACTTTTCACAAATTATGTAAGAATGACTTTAGGAGGTTGTTGTCTGGGCCACCTGTCTAGAAATATTTTTACTTAATAAGGAAACATGTAAGCTTGGCTTAGATTCATAATGTCTGACAAGGGGGCAGAAGCACTGCAGTTAGAGAATACAATAAAGATACGCTGAACATGTTGTCTGACTCTGACTTAAATGCTGAAGTCTGGTTATCATATATCAACAACACTTATAAAACAGTGAATCTGTAATTGTTGAATTCGTTTTAAGATAATACAACTCATTTACACATTATAACTTCCTGAGCACTAACCATCTAAAAGCTCGTCCCATTTTTGGCATACCAAAAATGTGTATATATATATATATATATATATATATATATATATATATATATATATATATAAATCACAGACTGTTTTTTTTACCTACTGTGGTAGCAAGCTGGTAAAAAACTGAACCAGCAGCATTATTATTAGATGTCAAATTAAACAAGTTGGTATTATGCCATCCTTTCGTTTGAAAGAGACTCGCTGTATTTTTGACTAACATTTCCTAGTTTGTGATTAAAGAAAATGACATCTTGTTAGCCACCATAGAAACTGATTATTTACATATTAGTATCCCACATAATTTGTGTATGAAACAGATGTAGTCTTTTCTGACTTAACTGCCTGCACAGCATTTTCAAATATATTTATGTCATTTCTGCTCTCTAAGAAATTCTACTGCACAAATGGCTAAATTCAGAAAAGTTACCATGATATATAGACAAGGTGGGTACTCCATGGTAACTTTTTTGTATTCAGAGACTGTCCTACTGTGATGCTTCTGCACAAAGATGTCCACTGACCATACTAGCCGATAAGACATTATGGGGGAGAGGCATATGCTAATTAGCCATGTGCTCTCCATGAGAACTGCCTGCGGTAAGGCATTTATGCTCAACTGCGTAAATTAGCATGGCCACTCCTGGTTGTTCATGGTAATGAACATGGCCAAAAGGCCACCTTCATCCATCTTGGTAGTAGTGAGCTGGGGAGTTTAGTGGCCAACTAGTTTTAGGAGGTGTGTGCATGACTGCAGTTCAGAAGCTGCATGTGTAAGTGAATGAAGCACATTCAAACTAGTGTAGTCCAGATACAGATTTGCTGTATCCAGGACTGTATGTAAGCTTCTGAGCCTGCCCCAAGCCTTTCTGTGTTGGAGGGAAGCCTTCTAGCTTGTCAGTGGGAGTGGTAAGCACTGGGTACCCTGTCTACCACATACGGAGTGGTTCTGGCCCAGAAATTGTAGTTATTGGCTGTCAGGGCATTTTTTTCCATCTCTCTCAACTTTCTGATTTGAAAGCCCGCATTTGCACTTGTTTCTTTCCTGTAACTAGTCTAGTGCAGATAGAGATTCTTAGTTTTAGCACTTGAACTTGCTTACTTGTGCTCAGCACTTGTTCAGAACTTGTAAGCATTAAATAAGCTACTAATTAGTATAGCACTCAACCTTCCTCATTACCGAGAGGAAAACAGTTTTTGCACTTACTTTCCTCACTTGCTTAGGAAAAAAACAGCTCTTGTACTCACTTTCCTCACTTATCTAGAGGAAAATAATTTTTTATTCAGGCATGTCGAAGGGTCATCTCTCAGTGTTCTCTCCTGTCTATCTGATGAATCTGGGCATCTTGGGGCAATGTAGAAATTGCCTCATGTACACAGAAAACCCTCTTCTGCTACCACCAAACACTACAACCTGTGAGAGATGCACTTATCTAGCCAAACTGAAGGTAAAGCTCTCTCCAACCAAGACTGAACTTGACATTCAAGAGGAGAAGGTAAACACTTGCACCACACGACACTTATCACATAGTCTCACTAAATCTACACCACCAAAATCCACACATAAAAACACAGAGGCTCTCAATAATAATCTGCCCAAGCAACAGAGACCTCCAAAGCAGAAACGCAAGCAACTTCCACCCCCCAACACAACTCAAACGACACATAGCCGACAGACTCAGTGTGCCACTCAACCACAGCCAATAAGGCAAAACAACATAACCAACACACTAGTCATAGGTGAATCTATAGTCAGGCACACTGATGTCCCACTCACCAGGCTAAACAAGGAGAAGGTTACTGTCAGCTGCCTGTCGGGTGCCAGGATCTGCCACATAACCCACGCACTCAGGTCACTCCACAACAAGTACAAATATGACTCTGTCATTGTCCATGTTGGTGTGAATGACCTGAGATGTACCTCCCTGGACTACATGAAAAAATACAATGGAAGAGCTCTCCAATCTTGTAGCCCAGGCAGGTATGACCCTAGACCTGAGTAGCATTCTGCCATCGCCCAGAATGATACCGCAGTACAAGGCCAAAATAATTGACTTCAACAATTGGCTAAGCTTCTGATGTCATTCTAAGGGGATCCAGCATCTGTCTGCTTGGGATGACATGGCTGACAGACCACAATGCTTTGCCAGAGATGGCCTGCACCTGTCGCCCCAGGGATTCTGGATACTGGCTAAGGCTCTTGCCGCCCCTATAGTGCCTTTTTTAGGCAAGGTACAAATGATAAATTCACCACTGTAACAGGAACAAGCAAGCAAAAACTGAGGATAATGCTACTCAATGCTAGAAGTCTAAATCTCAAAATGCACTCACTCAAGGCAATCCTTAAAATGGAGAACACTGATATCTGTGCAGTGACTGAGACATGGTTTAAGGTGCCAGAGAGCACTCCTGCACTACCAGGCTATAACTCATACCACACTTTTTGGCCATGTAACCTGGACCGGAACACCAAAGGCAGAGGTGTGTCCATATTCATTCAGGATATCCACACCTCCAGGCTAGTTGCTCAGTATAATGCATCCGAGGTTATCCGAGTGCAACTAACTTTGGGCAAAACTGCAATCCAAATTGTAGCTTGCTACAGATCCCCCACCATGCCCCAGGATTCCTACTCCTCTTTTCTTGATGTACTGGAAAATATTAGGGTTCAACCAAACACCCTAGTAATGGGCGATTTCAACTACACCACCATTAACTGGGAAAACTACTCGTGTACCAACTCCTTCACACAACGCTTTCTGGAATTCATAAACTCCAATGCCCTGGATCAACTTATACACACCCCCACCAGGGGCAACAATATCCTAGACCTAGTCATTACCAACATGAGTGACAAGTGTTCCACACCTGAAGTCAACTCCTCATTGGTCCCATCCGACCATAAGCTAATCACCCTTGATATCCACATCCCACCCCCACCCCCCATTAAGGAAACCACAGTAAAAGATTTCTCCAAAGCCAACTTCATGCTTAAGACAGAAGTGGTGAACGTCATGACACCCATGCAGATGGACAATACAGTTGCGACTGTTGAATCCTACACAAATGCACTCTGTAAGCACTTATATGAGTGCATGGATCGTGCTATCCCACACAGAACCAAGATGCTATCCTCCAAAAAAAGGAAGCCAATCTGGTGGTCTCCTGCCAAAAATAAACTGTACAACAGACGGAAGAAATTGTTGCAAAAGAGAGTAAAATCCCATGAGTGGAGGAGCTCCCTGGTCAGCCTTCGTAAGAAGCTGAGATCCCTAATAAGATCCTCCAAAGCTAGCTACGAAAACAAAATCGCCACTGATTCTAAGGACAACCACAAAGCATTCTATAGCTATGTCAAGACTCTCAATGGCAACACCCAGATCTGCTCTGAGTTACAGCACAACAACACGAAAATTACAGAACCAACTGATATTGCCAACATCCTGGCAGATAGGTTCAGTGCTAACTTTACCCCCCCACCCCTAAAGGGCCCATATCTATACAGGAAGAATGCAGAGTCTCTGTAATCACAACTACGCAGGTAAAAGATGCACTCTCTAAAGCCAAAAACACAGCATCCATGGGACCGGACAACATCCCAGGCTGCATTTTACACGAACTTCAGAATGAATTGGCTCCCCACCTAAGCACCATGTTCAATCATAGCCTCACATCAGGCTTTATGCCCACTGAATGGTGTACAGCAGCAGTTATCCCACTCCACAAAGGGGGAGCCACCACTGATCCCGGGAACTATCGCCCTATTAGTCTGACGAGCCTGGTCTGCAAGGCCATGGAACGTATCATCTTGGAACTCATAAACAAAGACATTGGTAACCTCCAAACTCTGGATCCCACCCAGTTCGGGTCTGTGAAAGGCAGATCATGCCTCCTGAATCTGATTGACTTCTTTGAGGCAGTCACCAAAGCCATAGATGAGGGTAAGGTGGTTCACACAGCCTATCTTGACCTCGTCAAAGCTTTCAACACCATCCCCCATTCTGGAATTATAGCTAAACTCACTAAACTAGGTATAAATCCCTACATCACAAGATGGGCTGCCAACTGGCTCATTGACAGAACCCACACTGTAAACGTTGCACACTCCAAATCTGACCTCAAACCAGTGACACATGGAGTACCACAGGGTTCAGTCCTGGGACCTCTCCTGTTTATTATCTACTTCTCTGAAGTACAGGCTAACACACAAGGCCTCTGGCTAATGAAGTTCGCAGATGACTGCAAACTAGGAGCCATAGTCGAGTCCCCAAATGATGTGGAAATCCTACAGAAGGGCCTCGCTGAGACAGATGCCTGGTGTCAGAGCCATGGCCTCAAGCTCAATGCCAAAAAGTGCATTGTCATCCCCTTTGGTAAAACCTATGTACCCATGAACTACTACATAGACAGCAGTCTACTTAACACTGAAAGTACGATAAGAGACCTTGGGATCCAGGTGGACAGTAGTCTGTCCTTTGATTGTCACATTGCCAGAGTAGTCAGGAAGTCCTTCTACGTGGCACACCTCATCATAAAAAAGTTCTCATCAAGGAAAAAAGAGGTCACTGTTCCCCTCTACTCAACGCTCATTAGACCCATTATAGAGTACAATGCCCCTTTTGGAATGGACCTCACAAGACATCTGCAGCAGCTGGAAAGGCAACAGAAGTACCTCACAAAGAGGATTACTGGCCTCAAACAGATACCCTACACTCACCGTCTCAAAAAACACCAGCTTTACTCCGTAGCATATCACCTACTCCGAGGTGATCTCTGCCTAACATATAAAGCTATGTCAAACCCAGAGCTGTTGGACATGCTACACCTAAAGAAATCCCAATCCCTCCGAGCTACACGCTCTAGGGACCTAAACCTTGTCACCACAATAAACAGGACATGCTGGAGGGATAGATTCCTGTCCCAGAGACTTCCCATACTCTGGAACAGGCTACCCATCTATGTCAAGCAAAGTTCTTCATTAGCACTCTTAAAGAAAAATCTTGATGAGTGGATGGGAAATAGGAAATACACCCCGGGGATCACTTCTGTGTCTCTGCTCGACAACGGCACAGGAAAATAATTTTCTTGGGTGGCGTAAGCCAGGGAACCTTGTTGGCTAGGCTTACGTAGGCCCTCAGGCCGATAGCCTAGTACCTACCTATGAACCTAAGTATTGTTAAAAACTCTCCCAGCTAAATGTTAATCCCTATGTAATGGATAGTAAATTGGCTTACAAACTGAACCCAAAAAGTTAGGGAGGGCTGCTCCACCTCTTCCAAGAGACCTGCCAACAGCAGTATACCCCATGGCTCTGCCCTTGGACAAATCCTTTCTGTCATTTACTTCTCAGAGGTCCAAGCCAAGGTTAAGAGGCTTGTGGCTGACCACATTGTAAACAAGGTACCATTATTAGCTATCCAGAGGTCACCAAAATCCACCAAGAGGTCTTCCCCCATAAAAATATCTAGTATCAAAACCATGGACTAATCTAAATGCCAAAAGATGCATAACAGTATGGTTTGGCAAGCACAATGTCCCCTACAACTACAACATTGATAACACGCCCTGAAAACCAATCAAGTGGTTAGGAACCTGAAAGCCTCTGGTGACAGCAATCTAGACTGTGATCATCATGTATCCACTAATGTAAAAAAGTAATTTTTCATTGTGCAGCTTATTAGTATGGGTATAGTGGTGTCCAGGCCTAGAGATGTGATCATTCCACTGTATTCGGTGTTTATTAGGCTAATCACTGAGAATTAGTAAAATAAAAATAAAAAAAATGCCACCAAACCTGTACAAAACAGTAACACTTGACAAACTTTATTAACAGAAAAAGACTTAGCACTTTCAAAAGCACTTAATCTTTTTCTGTTAATAAATTTTGTCAAGTGTTACCGTTCTGTAGAGGTTTGGTGGCATTTTTTATTTTTATTTTACTAGTTTTGAGTTTCCGCTCTTTTGGGTGTTCTTTTCTGTTATTTTTAATCACTGAGAATAATGGCCCTTTGGAATGTTCCTAGCTAAAGTCCTGACACAACTTGAATGCCCGCAGGATTTTCTCACCAGAAAATCAAGGGCTTAAATCATAAGAACCTCAATGATTGTCTTAAAGCCTTGTCCCTACTCTCGGTATCATGCAACCTGTTGAGGGGTAACCAGATTCTGTCCTCCCAGAACTACTCCACATCCAAAAGTCCAATGGTGGCATAAACGCAGACTCAAGATATTTTAATCTGTTCTGCAACATAAACAGATACGTATTACAGAGAACTTTAATTCCTTTGAATTGTCTTCTTCTGCACATAAAGCAAAGTATTTTTCTTACTCTATATTCAAATGTAATCTGGATGAGTGGATAAGAAACTGCTAATTCATCCCCAGAAGTAGCACCCTTGTCCTTTACCAAAAGGAATTACATAATTCCCAATTGTGCTGGGTTATTTCATATTTAAATTACAAGGGAAAAAACTTCATGGGAATGCATGAATTGTCTTCTAAATATCCTCTAGGGTCAATGGTATTGTAAGAACCTACAAACCTATGTGAATGTGTGTGTGCCTGGAAGGTTGCTGTAGGAAGGTAAGAGAGGAGGCAGATTACTGGTATGTATTTGTGTAATGGGTGGGGGGGGGTTCTCCCATGCTTCAACACACACCTAAACTAAAGAGCAAATCCTGCAGCATTGGGTCGATGGAGAACACTAGCACCAGGGATAACTTTAGATCAGCATGCCTTAATGACATTTAGAGGCAGGTGGGGGGGATACCACTAGATACCAGGAAATAACACTTTCATCTTGTGCCTTAAAGGCACTTACACCAAACAATGATAGTGGGAACCACTACCCAACAAGGACAACTCTGAAGATGTGGGCTGGGGTGAGCACTACTCACCAGGGATTACAATTGCATCTTGTGTCTTAATGGCACTTACTCAAACTTGGGTCTGGGGGAACACTAGGCATCAGGAATAGTCTATATAGCATGCCTTTAAGGCACTTAATTAAAAAACATAGAGCAGGGAACCACTATTCACCAAGTATTCTTATAAGCAGTATCCCTTAAAGGCAATAAAAAGGATTCCAACCCTGGACCCTCCAACCTCCCACAGAGGATATTAGTCTTCTACACCACCACTAGACACCAGGAATGTAATGTTCATAGGCTGGTACTAGGCTATCGGCCCTAGGGCCTATACAAGCCCAGCCATAACAATTCCCTGGCTATTTCTTCCCACGCTATTTACTTCCCTGGACCCCTGTCTAGCAGGGCGACTGACATGATCCCTGGGGTGAATTTCCTTTCTCCCATCCAGTCATCAAGGTTCCTTTTGAAGAGGGCCAAAGAGGTGCTCTGCTTGACATGTATGGGCAGTCTATTCCAGAGTCTGGGGAGTCTCTGGGTCAGGAACCTATCCCTCCAGCATGTTTTACTTATTGTGATGACAAGGTTTAGATCCCTGGAGCGTGTGGCTATGAGGGATTGGGATTTCTTTAAGTGTAGCATGTCCAACAGCTTTGGGTTTGACATGGCCTTGAATGTTAAGCAGAGATCGCCTCAGAGTAGACGATATGCAACAGAGTATAGCTTGAGTTTTTTAAGGTGGTCAGCATAGGGCATCTGCTTTAGGCCTGTGATTCTTTCAGTGAGGTATTTCTGCGGCCTTTCCAGTTGTTGCTGATGTCTTGAGAGGTACATACCAAATGGGGCGTTGTATTCTATAATGGGTCTAATGAGGGATGAGAGATGAAAAGCCCTTAGTGATGAGATGTGCCACATAGAAGGGTTTCCTGACTGTTGTGGCGATGTGGTTATTGAAGGTGAGACCACTGTCCCCCTGTGTCCCTTAGTCTCTTATCACACTTTCGGTGTTTAGTGTACTTCCACCTATGTGGTAATTCATGGGTACATGTTTTTTCCCAGAGGGGATAACTATACATTTCTTGGCATTGAGCTTGAGCCCATGGCTCTGGCACCAAGCATCTGTTTCTGTAAGACCCTTTTGTAGATTATCAACATCATTTGGGGATTCAATAATGGCTCCCAGTTTGCAGTCATCTGTTAGCCAGAGTCCGTTAGTGTTGTACTTCAGAGAAGTAGATGCCAAACAAGAGCGGTCCCAGGACTGAACCCTGAGGTTCTCCACTTGTCACTTGTCTGGAGCTGGATTTGGAGTCAGCTACTTTTACAGTGTGTGTTCTGTCAGTAAGCCAGTTGGCAACCCATCGAGTGACGTAGTGATTAATGCCCAGCTTAGTAAGTTTATCTATGATTCCAGAGTGGGGGATGGTGTCAAAGGCCTTGGCGAGGTCCATATAAGCTGTGTGGACTGCCTTACCCTCGTACACGGCTCTGGAGACTGATTTTAACAATAAATAAGACATAAAAAGGTAAATCACAAAAGGTGGGAAAAGCCTTACAACCCTGCACCCTTGCCACAGGAAGCAGCAGCATTAACCCGCTACATTAACTGTGGAGTCAGTGCAGTAAGTTTTTTTTTAAAACATATAGCAAAATCTTGGGCGTTATTCAATGTCCACAACAATTTGTGAGTTACAAGGGACAGGGAACATAAAACACACCACACAGAGCAACAAATCTAGACAAAGCCAAAAAATTATGTTGGGATAATGGCACACAATAAGGGTGGATTTTAATTATTTTGCTAACAAACTTGAAAAGTTTGCACTAGCATGCATTTAATAGTATGAAGTGTGAAACTGTAATGTCTGGCATTAATGACTGACAATAACCATTTGTGATTTACCATGGGAGGAAGAAAGGAGACACTGGGGAATGCTCTGACAACACAGAGACAGGTATGGTGTGTTTGTGTGAGAAAGAGTACAGGCCCTTCTACTCATTCACTAATACAGTAAAGTGCTAATTTGCACTTGCGATAGTAAACAGTGCTTCAGAAACATGCAAATTAGCAGTTAATGAAGTCTTTCCTCATTGCGGTTAATAGGCCACTAAATTACAAACTACCAAATTGCAGAAACAGGGCCTTTTTTACACAGCCCTTAACAAGAGTGCTAGGGTTCTTTCTGAATCCCACAGACTGTGTGTGTGTTGAATAAGAATTTTTTAAACAAGTCAAAGGCACAGCAATAGGAATGACAATGGCTGCAGCCTTTGCTAATTTTCTACTTGCATACTGGGAGCTCTTGTTACATAAAAATGAATGGGTTCATTATATCAAACTTTACAAAAGATGCACTGCTCATTTATTTGTAATTTGACTTGCTACTCCTGAGTGATTCCAGCTGTTATAATCAGTCTCATGTCTTTCATTTTACTTATACATACCAGCTGTATCTATTAATTATTTAGGTAATGGTAAGGAAATGACAGAAGACCTACTAGTTGTTGTTGTGTCTTTCGTCTTTTCCCCGGTTAGGGGTTGCCACAGCGGAACTCCGGTCCGCTAATGATTGGCAGTTGATTTTTACGTGCTGAGTTGCCAGCCCTAACGCACAACCTTCAAAGAAGGTACGCCCATTCACACGTCTCCACACAGAAGACGCTCTAGCTGAGAGTCGAACCGGTCAGCGTCTTACTGTGAGGCGACAACGCTACCGCAGTACCACCATCGCGGGACAGAAGACCTACTTGATTGGAGAAAATATATATGGCAGTTGAGGCTGAATGGATGTAAGGAACCTAGTTTAAATAATACATACAATTTTGAAGTATGCATAAAAAATGAGAAAGTTAATGCATTGGAGTGGGTAATCACATGATAAATCATATGCTTTATTTAAAGAAAATGGGGATATATGATGTGTTTGGCACAGTCAGATGAAGTCTTGATGATGATTTACTGTGGAATCACTTTTGGTTTTGGAATAGTCTTTCTATGGGTTATACATATTTTCTTCTATTTAGAAAATAAGTTAACCTGGAACTCGTATGATTAACCCTTGAGTCAAGAATGTTTAGAAAATACATGATTGGTTTAATAACTACTTACATTTTGTATAATTGTCATACTTTCAATATGATGAACAATGGTGAACAACATTGTAAAAAATGTCTTTTGATTAGTGTGTCCAGGTTACCTACTGATTATAAGGTAACATTAGTTGAATTACATATAGTGGTTAGAATGTTAACACAGGCTATGATATGGAACTACTGATTATTTTAATAAATGGCATATATACAATGTCAAATTCAAAAATAAACCCCTGTGGTGGAACCTAAATATAAACAGACTCTAATAAATCAGAAAAACTTATGGCATTCAATAATAAATGTAACTCTCAAAATGCCAGAAATGATCTTGCTATACTAAACAAGGAATTATTGACTCTGGTCAATTCAGCCAATGGAAGATATAAGATAAAATAGCCACTCAGACAAAGGATAACCACAAAGCCTTCTTTAATTCTTCTAAAAATGTTGGAAATAATGCCTGGCACTGTGCAAATAATAAATGATATCACATACTCAGACCCTCAGACCAAGAGAACACTGCCAATCTATTAGTATACAAATTTAGCTCAAATTTCACCCCCAGCATCCCTCTTATAGTCACAGAGCACACACCCACAAGTACACCTTCCAAGTTTCCCAATAACAAATTCTCAATGTGCTACCTAAGGCCAAGAACACTACATCCATGGAGTCAAGTAAAATAGAAGGCTGCCTGTTGGTCAGTCCAAAACAAGAGCTGTCTGACCTCAGACAGAAGCAGTTCAGTATCAGCCTCAAACCAGGATTTGTGCCAGAGGAACTAGAGGATAACAGCAATCACTCCCTCATACAAAGATGGAGCTTCAACAGACCCAGGTAATTACTGACAAGAAGACTGATCAATCTCATCTATATGGCCATGGAAAGGATCCCTGTGGAATTAATACATAAGGATATAGGTAACCTACAGACTCTTGACCAAACCCAGTTCACATTTATCAAAGACAGATCATGCCAAATTAACCTGGTTAACTTGTTCAAAGAATTTACTGAAGCGATGGAAAAGGGTAAACCAATGCACACTGCATATCAAGATCTTTCAAAGCTATTCCACTCCATCCCACCCACAGGTATCGGAGATAAACTCTCCTGGCTAAATGTCAACCCCCATGTAACTCATTGGATATCAGACTGGATCACAAACCCTCCCCCCAGGAAAATAGGGTGGGTGGGTGGCTCTACCTCCTCCAAAAGACCACTCACTACTAGTGTACCCCAGGGTTCAGTCCTTGAGCCACTTCTCTTTCAAGTGTACTTCTCAAAGGTTAAAGCTAATGTTAAGGGTATGTAGCTGACCACGTTTGCAGATGACTGCAAATTCAGTGCCTTCGTAAATTTCCCAGGGGACACCAACATCCCCTAAGAAAGTCTGTCCCAAAAAATAGCCTGTGTCAAATCCATGGGCTAAAACTAAATTCCCAGAAGTGTATAACTGTACCCTTTTGCAAGCATGACTTCCCTTGTAAATACACATCCTTGAAAACTGGTTCCACAGTTAAAGATTGGGAGCTTAAGTTGACAATAGACTTTCCTTTAATCGCCACACACCCACTGTTGTAAGGAAGGCTTTCTTCATTGCACAGCTTACATCTGAAGGTACTCTGTCCAAGTCCAGGAATGTAACTGCTCCACTGCACTCTGCACTCACTGGAAGGAGTATAATGCCACTTTTGGTATATACCTATCCAAACACTTGCCACAAATGGAATGAGCATAATGCTTTCTCACTAAAAAAAGAAATATCTAAAGCCTAAATACTAGAAACTATGCAGACCATCTCAAAGCCTTGTCCCTCTTCTCAATATCATAAGACTATTGACAGGTAACCATTGCCTTGTATATAAAGCTATAATGAACTCTATTCTGTCAGTGGATTCGCAAGTCATATGCCATCATAAACACCTTCTCAAGGGATCCCAATCTCTTCTGCAAAACAAACAGTAGTAGTACATACATATGATCTTATATTATTGATAAAACTCTATTATATATCACTTTTTAATCAGACAAGCACTTGGTACAAATAATGTGACTGCCATCCCTATTAACTCTAGTGAACTTTCTCAAACTTTACCTGTGAAAGTCTCTATGTGGTTATAATCTCTCAAATACTTTCTGATAGAATTTATGATGAACATTTACATATTATTAAAAATAAATATAAACAAAAAACTTTTTTTTAAAAACACAGCATCAACTGCCCTGGTTTTAAGAATTGTTTTCTTACTGTACACATTCGTAACGAGGAAAAGCCAAAAGAAGAAGAACAACATCACATTCATACTTGGTTGTAGAGGTGGTAACCGTGACACTCTGCTGGAGTACAATGAATTATTATAGCAGTTAAAACTTCAAAAGAAGATAATCACCCCCACCTCAATGAGAACTTTAATAGCAAATGTGTCTTAAAGATCAGGGTCGTTAAATGATCAAAATGCTTTTCTTTAGTCTACTTTAGCTTTCCATTTCTGTGTAACAGTAGCTTCAGGTATTCTCTTTGATGTGCCAGTTTCACTTGTTTTCATGCTTATTATTTATAGATCATTCTAATGAAAATGGGCATCCGCCTCACCCATACAATATATGTTTTATTACTTTAATGCTAATATTTTACAATATGTTCAGTGAACTTAACTGTTTGCTTGTGATGCTTATTACCCCGTTTTTATAGATTTCTTGATATGGAGCTTTCAATCTGTCTTCTCACAGCTGCTGTCCTGTCTGTGTAGTGATTACTGTAAATATTTTACTGGCAGATACTTTGTAATTACATGCTATGGTAAACATATTTAAACATTGGACTCTAAATACAACATGTTCTGAAAAATCCTAATCTGGATAAAAGCACTAAATATATTAAAACAATCTGTGTGCGCCTGTCTCATGTGGCATTTCTTGTTTTTGAAAAAAAATCTGGGTGATATGAGGTTCACAACAAGTAGACAACAAAGTCACCAGACAGTTTCACCAATTGCTGGTATAGCAAAAAAAATAGGAAAATATCAATCCTGTGCAAAAATTAATAAATCGGGTCCAAACTAAATGTCATACTTTAATAAGAGAGAGTGATTCAAGCTCCAGCTATCGACCGTGGGAAGGTACACTAAAATCAGGGCAGACAAAAAACAGGATCCAGTGATAGCTTCATAGGTAAGTACTAGGCTATCTGCCGAATGGCATTCATAAGCCTAGCCAGAGTGTATTGGCTTTCACCACCCCCTTAGATTAGTTCCCTGTAGCTCTGACCAGTAGAGTCATTAGTTCTCTGCGCTTCTGTCCAGCAGAGCCACTGCAGTGATCCCCGGGGTATATTTTCTGTTTCCCATCCACCCGTCAAGGTTTCTCTTGAAGAGTGCTAGTGAGGAGCTCTGCCTGATGGATACTGGAATCTTGTTCCAAAGCATGGGGAGTCTGGGTCAGGATTCTATTCCTCCAGCACGTCCTATTTATCGTTGTGGTAAGGTTTATATTCCTAGAGCATGTGGCACTCAGGGATTTGTTTTTTTTTAGGTGGAGCATATCCATCACTTCTGGGTTGGACATGGCCTTGTATGTCAAAACCAAAGGAACTATATACGAGTTCAAAAACTCCCAATTCATACCAATTGTAGCATCCTTTCAGTGACTTTGTTTTAATAAGCTATGGAAATCTTGTCAATCTCAGGGTAAAATAAAAAAAAAAAAGGAGAAATGATGTCATTAAAAATCAAAGAAATCTCTTTGAAGTAGGGATTGAGGAATGTAGGATCCAAGTGAAAACCCCACTGTTACTAAAAGCTCAATTATGAAAAGTTTGCTAGGTACAAAACAGCATTTAGCATTGATCAGAATGACACTGAGAAGTATTCTGGTATCCACAAGTCCGACCCCAAAATGGGCTCAGTGCTAAAAGAGTGACTCTGGACTGGTGCCTAGAGAGAAGGCCCTCCTTGGTGCCAATCTGCTCAATACCAAATTGGCACCAAAAACAGGCATTAACAATCTAAGCACTAAACTTGGGGAGAGAAGGTCAAAGGTTAGGATGGGATTGTAATATGGAAATTATGACGCAAGTATAGTTTTGCATCTGACACCGACACTGAAGTTAAGCAGGGTAAAAGGTAAACAGACTGAGTTAATCCCAACAGCCATAAAACCACAAATGACACTGAAACCAGACAGTACTGGTGACAGGATCCATGCAGAAATGTTCTGTTTAATTCGGAATGTGGATAAAGTGTACTTAAGTGTTAAGTTAGCAAAAATAACTGCAAACCAAAAAGTCAAGACTTGTACATTTCCTTATGCTGCTCAAACGAAGTAAGACATGACAACAAAAAAAAATGAAGCCAAAACCTGTCTCGTGAGAGGGTAAAACAGCTAACTAGTTTTGTTCGACTTGTAACCAAATACAAGGAGTCATGTACAGTTAAATGTCAACCTGTACAGCTCTAACAAGACAGAGGAGACATTTCTCAAGGAAGAAAAACATTTAGGAAATAAAAATGGTCTGGTATTACACGTTACCAGCAGAGTCCAAGAACTAGACTAAGAACATGACTACAAGTGGCGCTACACAGTCTAAGATGATGAAGATATGACCACATACAACAATGAAGAACAAGGTCAAGCGAGACAGTCAAACAGAAAATAAATGTCTTACACTCAGAACAAAATACAGACAGCCCACTGCACATCAAAGACACCAACCATTACAAACTTAATACAGCCTAATGGAATACCTGTTGGAAGAAATGCCAGACATGAACACGTGCAATTACCAATGACTGAAAAAATGCATTTCTGAACAAAACTGTCATTCAGACACTTGCATACGTCTGGTAAATCCCCATAATTTAAGTACAAACTATGATAAGAGATGCCTCCTAAGAATCCAAAAGTTAATAGACATATTCTAAGAAAGAAAGAGAATGTGCCAGTTTAAGACATACATAAAAGTCTAAAAGGAATACAGTACTAGGAGAAGAAAGACTAAAATACAGAATTATAATTGTAAAACCAAGGATTGAGCAACCAGGAGGTAATGTAACTGAAAAAAATAGAATTCTGTCAATATACTCACAAAATAATAACAAAATAACAATATATTTTCTAATTAAAAAGTAGCCTGAAATAGATGTAGATGCAACTGCACTGATGCATGGAAAAAGTGATCTAGAGAAGGGTCATTCTGCACAAATAATTATGGGAAAAGGGAAGGAATTAGATTAGGTGGACTGTGAAAATTTTAGATGCCAAACCGGAGACATAGAAATACTGGATGATGAACCAGTCCCCACCTCCACATCCTACCTTCTTTCCTAGGGCATACATCCCCTAATCTAGCTAATCTGACTTCTGACTATCATAAACTACACAGTATTAAATACCATTAATAAAATACAATTAATAGCAAGAAAAAGTCCACAATGAGATAATAATTTAACTGAGCTTTGGAGAAGGCTGAACAATGACAGACTACCGATGAGCAAAAACAACTGTGACAAAAAAGATCTAAAACAGTGCAGGCAAAGTTACATTTTATAAAGGGAAAGTCCTGACATGCCTAAGGAAACTGTGCTCACCTGGCCAGGAGGGGGGAATGAACTAAGCATTAGGCTAGATGTCAGGTTTTCTGTGGCTGAAGTCTCCACTGTGAGGACTACTGCCAACAGTAATCTATATGAAGCACCCCTAATAATGATTTTGATACCCATTTTACCCTTGTCAGGGTCATGAGACAACAGAAATGTATTCTAGGAATCAACAGATTCAAGGAAGAGAATGAATCTTGGATAGGACACAAGTTAGTCAAAGGACACACACACACACACACACACACACACACACACACACACACACACACACACACACACACACACACACACACACACACACACCTACAGGTAACTTGAAGGGCTACTACTTACCTACCTACTTGTCTGTAGGATATGGGAGGAAACTGAAGCATCCTGCAAAAACCTCTGGGGACAAAGTGAATGTGCAGACTTTCCACAAGAAGCACCACATTGAGGAACTGAGCTGAAGAACCATGTGCTACTCTGGTAACCCCCACCAAAAAATAAATATATATATATATATATATATATATATATATATATATACATATATATATATATATATATATATATATATATATATATATATATATATATATATACACACACACACAAACACGTGTGTGTGTGTGTGTGTGTGTGTGTGTGTGTGTATATATATATATATATATATATATATATATATATATATGTATGAACAGTAAAAAACAAAGCAGGAGGTAGCAGCCAGTAGGAATAGAGTAGAAATTAGGGAACTAGAATGGATTATAAGGCTACGAGCTAACATTGGGGGAGGCCTGAATGACAAAATTAATATTAAACCCATTCTTCTAAATAGAGATTTAAAGATATAGTAGGTAGTACCCCCTCCCCCTCAACCTTTTCTACTTTTTTATACTTTTATATTGTATGTATTAAGTTGTATGATGTGATATGCTGTTTCTATTGTGAAGCTGTTTTTAATTTTAAGCTTTTAAAATTGTTCACACTAGGTATAAAACTTTTTATACTAGGTATATGGTTTTAATGATTAAGTGGGTAGATGATGGCAGTGATAAGCTTGGTATAAATGCTGTGTTTTACTGTTCTTTGATTGTCTGATGAAGTAGCTGGTGCCACGAAAGCGCTCACCTCTTTTACTAATAAAGCTGTTATTCTGCATAGCTGTGGCTGCTACCTCCTGCTTTGTTTTTTACTTATCATTTCATTGTTGTTGGAGGTAACTCTTGCCAGCACCATTTGGTTTTTACTGCAGATATATATATATATATATATATATATATGTGTGTGTGTGTGTATGTGTGCATAAACACGCACATGTATTTCATCTCAAAACACATACACATACACACTACCCCCATACATAGGTATAAAGTTGAAATAAGCAATTTATTCACAACTGAAAACCACACCTATAAGAATAACAGTAAAATATTTTAACAACATTTCAAGAACTAACTAAATCACTAAGATGTGTAATCTTCTAAAATGCCAACATGTATGTTTGGTCTCACCCAAGACTATTTCTCCAGTTTATTTTACTTATTTGGATAAGCTTCAACTTCCCTGTGACCCTGAAAAGAAAGGATTGAATACGAGATAATAAACAAATGAATACATTCTAAAAATCTACTCTGCATTAATAACAATGCTCTAGAATACTTAAATATACTAGTAACACAAAACTATAGCAACATGTAATACCCATTCAACAGTATCCTATCCTGTTTACAAACTGGCCATCACCAAGTGATGTATATGTCAGAGAATGCAAGGTACTGAGGCCCACCACCAGGTCAGCAGGAAAGTCTATCCTTAGTGGTTCATAGCACTCAGATAAGAAGGGGGACAGCAGGGTCACAGTGGCAGAATCTATTGTGGTCCGTCTGGTGACATGCAGCCTCTGCCTTCCAGAAGATAACCTTCCATTCCCTTGGATCTGCTACTGACTACATTATATGCAACAGGCTATTAAGTAATCATGTTGTACACAGGTGAACAGCAGTGCAACAAAGACACAATTCAGCACTATGTACACTACTAAAAGGTAAAATTCTTAAAAAGAAAAAAACTTCCTAATGTCCAAAGCAAGCAAATTTCTTCCAAATGAAAAAAACTACCATGGGTTTGTACAATAGTCACCATCACTAAACTAAGCCTGAATAAATATTTACATCATGGTTGAATGGAACCATTAAGAATTTATATGTCAATTACAATACTGTTGAGTAGAGACTTAAAATTCATACCTAGATCAAGGGCAAACTGAGCAACTTCCCTTTCTGAACAGTCAATAAGTACCGAATCTTCTAATTTCATTTCCTGTTGTCCCATCTTTTCTAGGATTGTATTTACCTCTAAAGTGAAAGATAAAAAGGAAATTTAGAAAACAGTAGTTAAGCAAAAAAATTAATATTTCTTTAAGCTGTCTGCAATGAACTCAGAATGAACTACAGTTTTGTGAGCAACTCAACACAGCATTAGACGCCCAAGTGTGGGATTACTGCAGCATGAAAGTACAGTTGTGTAAAATCTTATCATTACAGTACATGTCCTTGCCTTCACTGCTACATTACTTTTAATATATGGGGATTCCCTGCTGGGGAAGCCCGACGTCTGGCCAGTCTACCAAAGACATTTGTTGCTCTAAAGGTACCCCGAACGTCACCCAAATGCTCCTTGTGTAGCATAGGGCATAAAGGTGACATTCAGGCCTACCACAGTCAGAACTGAGTGCCACACAAGAAACACCAGTCCAAAGAATCCAAGAGGTAATCTGTACATCCAGGAAGGCAAAGGGCTAGGGGGAAGGAGGGCGAGAGTGAATACTGCAGCAGTGAAGGCAAGGACATCTACCGTTATGGTAAGATTTTACACAACTGTACTATGTCCTTTTCTCTGCTGCAGTAAGCTTAACATAGGGGAGAGCGCCAAACCTCAACAGGAAACTAGGGAGAAAGAAGAAGCAGAAGAGGCCCCTAAAAAGCCATAAAGAACATCACTAGCAAAAACAGCCCTAGCTCTACAGATAGTACCCAACTTGTAGTGCTTGGTAAGGGTATGTAGAAAACTCCAGGTAGCTGCTCAAGAGTAGAATTTGTATCTAAGCCCTTGACAAAAGCACCAGAAGAAGCCACAGCTCTAGTAGAATGAGCCTTGACTGAAGAGGGAAAGCTTTTGCCATGAAAAATGCAATAAAAACAAACAGCCTTAGCAATCCAAGAAAAAATAGTTTGCTAGGACGCAGCAAGTCCTAAAATTCTAGGATGAAAAGAAACAAATAACTGATCAGATTTTCTAATAGCCACAGTCTTATCCAAATAAACCTTGAGTCACCTATGTATATCCAAAGTACGCAGCACCCTCTCACTATCAGTTTGTGGAGAGGGGATAAAAATAGGCAGATTAAACTGATTAAGTGACAGTTTATTAACCACTTTAGGCATACAAGAAGAGTTAATGCGCAAGGACACTGTCCTCATGGAAAATCACAAAAGGAGGACAAGCCATAAGGGCATGTAACACTCAGACACCCGTCTGGCAGATGTAAGAGTAAACAAAAGAACAATCTCCCATGAACAATGTTGCAAGGAAGCTGAAGCAGCAGGCTCAAAAGGAGGCTGAGGCAACTTCTCCAAAACAAAATTAAAATCCCAGGGAGGAGAACAGGATTCCTGGGAGGTCTAACATTAAGAATGCCTTTAAGCAATTATTTCACCTCAAATCTAGAAGTGAAAGGAGGACAAAAAAGCAGACAAGCACAGACAGCTGATAAGTGGGCCTTAATAAAGGAATATACCAAACCAGCATTGAGCAGCACACACAAATAAGAGAGAACCAAAGGGACATCTACAGTAAGTGGGTCCAGGTTACGAGAGAGAGACCAAATAGAAGACCTCTTCCATTTGGATAACTAGGATTTCTTGTAGTAGGTTTCCTGGCTTCCTGCAGGAGTTGCAGCACGTCCTCAGAAAAAAGGTGTCTATGAAGAATCAAAATCCTATCACCCACAGTGTCAGTTGAAGAATGGACAAGTAGGGGTGGATGACAAATCCTTGTCTTGTGAGAGTAGATCTACCCTGTGAGGCAACTTGTGATGATTACCCCTGGCTAAATGCAGAAGAAAAGGGAACCAGTGGTGTCTCAGCCAAAAGGGAGTCACCAACAAGATTTTGGGAGCATCCTGTTGAACTTTGAACAGGGCTTTCAGAATGTGAGGAAGGGGAGGGAATGCATAAAGAAACATCCCCTTCCAGGAAAATGATACGGTGTCCACCTTCCATACCTGGCATTTCCTGGCATTAATGAACATGTAGCTTTAAAACTAGCTCTTAAAGCACAACCGCACATCTACTGACATTAAGAGACATTTAATGTAGTTGAACGTACGATTGGGATTTCACATTCATTGGGATGACTAAGAGCTATTTTAGTAATGTTTTTTAGATATATTTTTACAGATGTGTAATTATGATGATTTTTTTATTAGAAAGTGTATTTTTTGTAAATATGTTTATTATGTAGATGAATGGAAGTTGAGATGACGACATGCATTTTCATTGCTAACATTTTTGATTGGGTAGAACAAGCTTAAATGGGTGAGTTTAATGTTTTAATTACATCTGATGAAGTGGTCAGTGAACAGTGAATCGCTCACTTATGTAATTTTGTTTAGTTTCTGGTTATTAAATTTTGAGAAAGTTTGTATGCAGCCGTGGTGATCAGACTCTTCTTTTTAGTCTTTACACCACCTTGAGAGACCCTGGAGAGAAAAGAGGATGAAAGGCCTGAAGAGCCAGCAAAAGAGCTCTCATCTCTTTGACACTGATGTGCTTCTTCCGCTGAGGAGACTACCACACCCCCTGAACTTTTAGTGAGTCAAATGTCGTCCCCGTTTCCCATGTCTGAAGCATCTGTGAACAATTCCTGAGAAGGAATAGGGAAAAGGGATCCCTGGATTCAGATTCCACCCCCCAACACAAAGCATGAAACACATACTTCACAAAACCAGTGTGCCATGCAATCACAGCCCTTAAGGCAAAATAACATACCCAACATACTAGTAAATAGGTGACTCTATAGTCAGGCACACTGACGTCCCATTCACTAGGTTGAATAAGGAGAATATTACTGTTAGCTGCCTGTCGGGCGCCAGGATCCGCCACATAACACAAGCACTCGGGTCACTACAGAACAAGTACAAATATGACTCTGTCATTGTCCATGTCGGTGTGAATGACCTGAGCCATACCTCTCTGGACTACATGGAAAGAGACATGGAAGAGGTCTCTGATCATGCAGCCCAGGCCGGTATGACCCTGACCCTGAATAGCATCCTGCCCTCGCCTAGAATGAAACCACGGTATAAAGAAAAAATTCTCAATTTCAACAATTGGCTAAGTTTCTAGTGTCATTCAAAGGGGATCCAGTGTCTGTTTGCCTGGGATGTCATGCTTGGCAAGCCACGCTGCTTCACTAGAGACGGCTTGCACCTGTCACCCCTAGACTTTTGAATACTGGCCAAGGCTCTTGCCACCCCCATAGTGCCTTTTTTAGGCAAGGCTCAAAAGACAAACCCACCGCCATAAATAGCACAAGTAAAAAAAAAACTGAGGGTAATGCTACTCAATGCCAGAAGTCTGAACCTCATAATGCACGCACTCGAGGCACTCCTCAGTATGGAGAAAATCGATATATGTGCAGTAACAGAAACCTGGTTTAAGGCTCCAGAGAGCACCCTAGCACTACCAGGCTACAAATCATACCATACATTTCGGCCACAGAACCCAAACCAAAATACAAAAGGTGGGGGCATATCCATATTCATCAAGGATACCCACACCTCCAGGTTAGTGGCACAGCACGATGCTTCAGAGATCATCCACGTGCAACTAACAATGGGCAAAACTGCAATTCAAATTGTAGCTTGCTACAGATCACCCACCATGTCCTAGGACTCCCATTCCGCACTTCTGGAAACACTGGGAAACATAAAGGTCCTACCAAACACCCTAATATTGGGTAATTTCAATTACCCAAACATTAACTGGGAGAACTACTCAAGTACTAACTCCCTTGCCCAACATTTCCTAGAATTTATAAACTCAAATGCCCTGGTTCAACTGGTCAACACTCCCACCAGAGGTGACGACATATTGGACCTGGTCATCACCAACATGGGCGACCGGTGTTCCACACCGGAGGTCAACCCCTCACTGGTTAGTTCTGACCATAAACAAAATCACTCTGGATATCCACATTCCGCCCCCACCCCCGGACAAGAAAACCACAGTGAAAAACTTTTCAAAAGCAAACTTCACGTTACTTAAGACCAAGGTGGAAAGTTTCAAAGCCCCCATGCTGAAGGATAACACTGTCCAAGCTGCAAAATCCTTTACTAATGCATTCTACGGGCACATACAAGAATGGATGGATTATGCCATTCCAATCAAAAACAAGACTCACTACTCCAAGAAAAGGAAACCAGTCTGGTGGACTCCTGTCATAAACAAGCTATACAATAGATGGAGGAAACTAGTACAGAAAAGAGTAAAATCCCAAGAAGGGAAGACATCGCTGATCAGTATCAGCAAGAAACTGCGATCCCTCATAAAATCATCCAAGGCAAGCTTTGAAAGAAAAATTGCCAAGGACTCCAAAGATAACCACAAGGCATTCTTTAGCTATGTCAAAAATCTAAGTGGCAATGTTCAGATCTGCTTGGAGTTCGTGCAGAATGGCACAAAATATACTGAACCGACCAATATCGTCAACGTCCTGGCATACAGGTTCAGTGCAAACTTCACCCCCAAGAGGGCCCATAACCATACCAGAAGAATGTAGAGTCCCTGAAATCACAGACACTCAGGTTAAAACAGCCCTCTCCAAAGCCAAAAACACAGCATCAATGGGACTGGACGGTATCCCAGGCTGCGTCCTACACGAGCTCAAAGATGAACTAACCCTCACCTAAACACACTGTTCAAACTCAGCCTCTCCACAGGCTACGTACCCATAGAGTGGCGCACAGCAGCGGTTATTCTGCTCCACAAAGGTGGAACCACAACAGACCCCAGGAACTATCGCCCTAGAAGCCTGACTAGCTTGGTCTGCAAGCCTATGGAGCGCATCATCATGGAACTCATTAACAGGGACATTGGGAACCTCCAAACACTGGACCCTACCCAGTTCGGCTTTGTTAAGGACAGATCATGCCTCCTAAACCTGGTGGACTTCTTTGAGACAGTTACCAAGGCTATAGATGAGGGAAGGGTGGTACACACAGCCTACCTAGACCTCGCAAAGCCCTTCGACACCATTACCCATTCTGGTATTATAGACAAGCTCACCAGCCTGAACATAAACCCCTACGTCACAAGATGGGTTGCCAACTGACTCACGGACAGAACCCACATGGTGAGAGTTGCGGGAGCTAGGTCTGACTCTAAATCGGTTACAAGTGGAGTTCCCCAGGGCTCAGTCCTAGGACCCCTCCTGTTCGGCATATACTTCTCAGAGGTACAGGCAAGCACAGGAGGACTATGGCTGACCAAGTTCACAGATGACTGCAAACTAGGGGCTATAATTGACTCTCCGGCTGACACAGACATCCTCCAAAAGGGTCTCACTGAGACGGATACCTGGTGTCAAAATCATGGCCTCAAGCTAAATGCCAAAAAGTGCATAGTCATCCCATTTGGAAAAAACAAAGTAACCACAAACTACCACATAGGTGGTAGCCTCCTAAATACGGAAGACGTAATAAGGGATCTGGGGACCCAAGTAGATAGTAATCTCACCTTTCATAATCACATTGCCAAAGTGGTTAGAAAATCCTTCTAGATGGCCCACCTAATCACAAAAGGGTTCGCATCCAGATCAAAAGAGGTCATTGTGCCACTCTACTCATCAATCATCAGACCCATCATAGAGTACAACGCCCCATTTGGGATGTACCTTACAAGACACCTGCAACAACTGGGAAGACCACAGAAGTACCTCACCAATAGGATCACTGGCCTCAAACAGATGCCCTCTGCAGCTCGACTGAAGAAATTACAGCTGTACTTGGTTGCATACCGCCTACTCAGAGGTGATCTCTGCCTGACATACAAGGCCATGTCCAACCCAGAATTGATGGACATGCTCCACCTACAGAAAACCTTATCCCCGCGAGCCACACGCTCTAGGGATCTAAACCTCACCACAACAATAAATAGGACATGCTGGAGGGATAGATTCCTGTCCCAGAGACTTCCCATGCTTTGGAACAAGATCCCAATCTACATTAGGCAGAGCTCCTCGCTAACACTCTTCAAAAGAAATCTTGACAAGTGGATGGGAAACAAAGTTTACTTCGGGGATCACTTCAGTGGCTCTGCTGGACAGAGGAACAGGGAACTAATATAAGGGGGCGGCAAAATCCAACACATTCTGGCTAGGCTTATAAATGCCTTCGGGCAGATAGCCTAGTACCTACCTATGAACCTATATGAATCCACCAGTGAAGTTCCTGTCTGAGACAAGGAAGGAGAGGAACTACAAAGTCTAGAGGATGTGCATGTTGAAGTTGCACTGACCTCAGAAACCACTAAAACTTTCTCAAGTGAAGTTTGGCCAGAGGGAGCATCAGAATGGTGGATGTTATGAAACCCAGATGTCTCAGAAACTCCCTGATAGTAACGGAAGCCAGAGGAAGAAGAGTGTGAAAGAAAGAAATGAGAGTTAAGGCCTTTGGAGAGGTCAGGGAAGCTAGCATTGGCATAGTCTGAATCCTGCAACTCAGAAAAACATGAGCCTGAGAAAAAGTCAGAGGAGACTTTTTGAAATTTAAAGTGAACCCTAGACTCTAAAGAAGGGAAATGGCAAAATGAAGATTTTGCAAAAGGGTCTCTGGAGTGGATGCCTGAATCAACAGGTCATCCAAGTAAGGAAATATCTGTATCCCTTGAAGCCTCCAAAAAGCAATCACAGGAGCAAGGCATTTGGTGAACACCCTTGGAGCAGCAGAAAGGCCAAAGGGCAAAGCACAGAACTGAAAATGCTAGGAAGAAACAAAGAAATGCAAAAACCTCCTGAAAAGAGGATGGATCGGAATATGGAGATAAGCATCCTTGAGGATCCAGAGACACCTTATAAGGCTGAGGGAGCAAGAGAGAAAAAACAAAATATGAAGGGACAACATCCAAAATGAAGGCACTTTTAGAAAAGTGTTTAGATAAGATAGGTCTACAATAGGTCTCCAAGTACCCTCTTTCCAGGGCACTAGAAACAGTCTGGAGTAGAACCCTTTCCCTGGCTGGGACACAGGCACATCCTGAATAGTTCCCTGAGTCAAGAAATTTTGAAAAGCCTCTGAGAAAAAGGGAAGTTGTCCCCTAGGAAACTGAGGCATGCCCATAAAAGGAAGACATGATTTCATTACCATGAAGTACCCCTGATGAATGGTTGACAGAACGCAAGAATCCTAAGTGATCTGAAGCTAAACAGAAAGAGAAAGGTAAAGAGAAAGAGGAGTGTGTCTGGGAAGGGATGGATAGTCATGCAGCACCTGGTTTGTCTAAATGGGTGGCTTCAGAGTCCCTGAAAACTGAGGAGCCTTAGCAGGCGGAGCCCGTTTGACACTCTTGTTACCTGAAGTAGAAGGGAGGGATTGCCTATGAACTAAGGCAGGCTTAGTGGTGTGGTTTCTCTGAAATTTAGGCACAGGAGAAAGAAACACATCTTTAAGCTGCTGTAAGGCCTTAACCTTATCCTGAAGGGACTTAAACAAACCAGCAGCAGCTTTCCCAAAACAAAAGCCAGAAGAGCGTCCATCAACTTGGGCTTAATACCATCAAGTGGAGGTTGAAACCTAAGCCATGAATACCTCCTCATCACTGAACTAAAAACAGCAGCCCCAGAAGAGGCATTTGCTGCATCACAGCTACATTTAATAAAATGACGACTGACTTCAGAGGAAGTCCCTAGCAAGGAAAGAACAGAAGTTTTACCCTGACTATGGAAAATCAGAAATAAGTTGACAGGCCTGTGAAAGAAAGTACAGTTGTGTACACTTACCATAAATGTAGATGTTCAAGTGTATTTACTGTTGCGGTCATTACATTTGGGTAATCTGCTGGCAGGTTGCCCTCAGTCGGCCTGATTAACAAAGTCTTGGGTCATGCGTCGGTTGCTGTCCCTTCTTCCATAACGTCAGGTCGTCAGGGGAATAAAACATGCAGCCGATGACATTTTCATCAGTTTTTCTTGCCCCAGATGTCAAGTGCCCCTCAAATGGGGAGCAAAAAAAAAAAATATATATATATATATATATATATATATATGCATGTAATTTAGAACACAAAAAATATACTGCCAAATAAAAGCAAATACAACAAAAAGGCTTTTGAGCATAGTAACAGAAAGAAGAGGTATAAAAGAGAAAAGTAGGAGGCTGGCGGGTGGGTAATCAGGACTGCAACAGTGAATACACTCGAACATCTCCATTTATGGTAAGTATACACAACTGTACTATGTTCTTCGTGTTTCACTGTTGCAGTTATTACATTTGGGTAGAATCCCAAAGCTATGGTTGGGAGGATGGAATTATACAGCATTAGGACCAGCTATAAGGCCCTGCAGGACAGTAGTGGCAAAGCCTGCTCTGGATTTAGAGAATAAAGGTAAATGGTAATGCTTGGTGAACGTATGAACTGAGCTCCAGGTAGCAGCTTCAAGAATGTTTCTGGTAGGAACCCCTCTGAGAAAGGCTGCAGAAGTAGATGCAGCCCTGGTAGAATGGGATCTGATCCCCTTGGGGACAGGTTTACCATGATGCATGTAGCAGAAATGAATACAGTGGCTTATCCATTTTGAAACAGTCTGCTTTGAAATAGCCTCTCCCTCTGCCCCTGCAGCAAATGCCACCAGTAGTTGCTCAGATTTTCTTAGAGATTTTGTCCTGTTCAAGTAGAATCTTAGTTGTCTGTGTACATCCAATGAATGCAAAATCCTCTCCCCCTTGTTCTGTGGATTTGGGAAAAAAGTTGGCAGATGAATGGTCTCATTAAGAGCCAAACTAGACACCACTTTAGGCATAAAGGATGGATTGGTCCTGAGCGCTACCCTGTCCGGGTAGAAAATAATAAAAGGCTCCATTGCCATGACAGCCTGTAGTTCTGAAATCCTTCTAGCTGAAGTGACTGCTAAAAGAAAAGCTGTCTTCCAAGAGAGAAATTTTATGTCCGCAATAGCAGCCGGCTCAAAAGGAGGTAGGGTGAGCTTTTCAAACACAAAATTGAGGTCCCATGCAGGAGTTGGTGATCTCCTGGGAGGTCTTAAATTTTTGGCCCCTCTGAGGTATTGCTTTAGCAGGGGATGAGAAAAGAGGGGAGGCTCTGTGTTGTAATGAGCTGAAATGGCAGAGGCATGGAATTTTATTTAAGAGAAAGATAGTCCCTTGTGAAGCATCTCGGTTAAATATTGCAGAATCTGAGGAATATTGGGCATTGCTGTGCTTATTCCTTGTGCCTGATTCCAGGTACAGAATTGTTTCCATTTATCAACATAAGATTTTCTAGTACTAGGTCTTTTAGCCTCTAAAATTACATCCATCACAGGTTTGCTGAGAAATGTAACTGGTGAAATTAGTTGATTAGCCATGCTGCGAGATTCAAGAGTTTGGCGCTGAGTGTGTAGAATTTGATAGTTCTGCTGAGACAGTAGATAAGGTGTTTGAGGCAGAGACCACAGAGGAAGGTGTGACATATTACGTAGGAGTGGGTACCAGTGTTGGCGAGGCCAGTCTGGAGCAATCAGAATCATTTTTGTTTTTTCCTGTCTGAGTTTTAGTAATACCTTGGAGAGCAAAGGCAGAGGGGGAAGGTATAGACTGATATGTTTTTCCAGCTGGAGGATAGTGCATCCACTTTCCGAGCTTTTTTGTGATGGATTCTTGTGCAGAATTTGTCCAACTGATAGTTTTGGGGTGAAGCAAAAAGATCTATGTCTGGGCTCCCTCATTTGTGTGTCAACATGCTGAAGATTTGTGGATCCAGTTTCCATTCGTGTGGGTCCATAAGATTTCTGCTTAGTTCGTTTGCCAGAGTATTTTGCTTTCCTGGCAGGAATTGAGCTTGTAGATGTATTTGGTAGGTCAAGGCTGTGTTCCACAAAGCCAAAGCTAGTCTGCAAAGGGTGTAGGAATGGGTACCCCACTGCTAGTTTCTGTACCACATGACTGTGGTGTTGTCTGTCTTTATCAGTAGTTGTCCTGGATGAAGGAAGTCCTTGAAAGCTGTCAGAGCATTCTGTACAGCTAGCATCTCTTTCTGGTTGATATACAAGTGCATTTGATTTGGGCTCCATTCACTCTGAATGCATCTCCCTGCCAGATGCGATCCCCAAGCATAGTCTGATGCGTCTGTAGTCAGGGTTTGGGTGGCAGGGGGTGGAATGAATGACAGTCCCTTGTTTTGGTGACAGGCCTCTGCCCACCATAGGAACCCTTGCTGCAGGCAAGGAATGATAGGAAAGTACAGTTTTGTACCTACCATAAATGTAGATGTTTGAGTGTCTTCACTGCTGCAGTCATTACACTTGGGTTATCCTGCCGTCAGGTGGTCCCGCAGTTGGCCAGAGTTCCAAAGTCTTGGTCCAGCGTCGGTTGCTGTCGCTTCCTCCCTGACGTCCGTGCGCCAGGGGTATATAAGATGCAGCCGACGCCATTTTCTTCAGTTTTTCTTGCCCCAGATGTCAGGTGCCCCCAAATAGGTAGGCAATACATATTGCTAATAAAACATACATAAAAAGTAAAACCAAAAACTTCAGTTACCAGCAAACACACCACACAGGTAGTACAGGGTAGAAAAGTGTAGATAAGTCCCAGCTACGAAAGAGGGGATGGAGGGAGGGTAACGTGGACTGCAACAGTGAAGACACTCGAACATCTACATTTATGGTAGGTACAAAACTGTACTATGTTCATCGTGTTTCACTGCTGCAGTCATTACACTTGGGTTGAATCCCAAAGCTGAGTTTGGGTGGCTGGTTCTATAGAGGATTTGGGGTGGCTATGAGGCCCTGCAGCACTGCAGTGGCAAAGCCGGCTCTGGTTTTAGAATAAAGAGGCAAGTGATAATGTTTGGTACAGGTGTGAACTGAACTCCAAGTTGTAGCTTCCAAGATATCTTTGGTAGGTACTCCTCTAAGGTAGGCAGTAGAAGTGGCTGTAGCCCTGTGGAATGTGGCCTAATGTTGCTAGGTACAGTTTTCCCATGCTGTGTGTAGCAGAAACGTATACAATGTCCTATCCACTTTGAAATGGTCTGCTTTGAAATAGCCTTTCCCTGTGATCCTGCAGCATATGCTACAAAGAGTTGCTCAGTTTTCCTGAAAGCTTTTGTTTTGTCCAAGTAGAAACGTAACTGCCTGTGTATGTCCAATGAATGCAGAAGTCTCTCCCCTTTATTCTGGGGATTTGGATAAAAAGTTGGCAAGTGAATAGTTTGGTTAAGAGCCACACTGGATACCACCTTTGGCATAAATGAAGGGTTTGATCTTAAAGAAACCCTGTCTTGGTGAAAAATGATGAAAGGCTCCACTGCCATTAGTGCCTGTAACTCTGAGACTCTTCGTGTTGAGGTTATTGCCAGAAGCAGAGCAGTTTTCTATGACACATATTTTAGTTCTGCTGAATTGGCTGGCTCAAAAGGATATAGAGTAAGCTTTTCCAAGACAAAATTGAGGTCCCAAGTTGGTGTTGGTGCTCTTCGGGGCGGTCTTATGTTTTTAGCCCCTCTGAGGTACTGTTTTAACAATGGATGAGAGAAAATAGGAGGATCTGTGTTGTAATGAGCCGAGATGACAGAGACATGGATCTTAATGGATGAAAAGGATAGGCCTTTGTCCAGCATCTCAGTTAAGTATTGTAATATTTGAGGAATATTTGGAACAAGAGGGTCAAGGCTATGAGTCTGGTTCCAGGCACAGAATCTCTTCCACTTTTCTGAATAGGATTTCCTGGTGCTAGGCCTCCTGGCCTCCAAAATGACATCCATAACAGCTTTCGAGAGAGGTGTTGTCTGCTTGACTAAGGAATCTGCCATGCAGCCAGGATTAAGGTTTTGAGCTGGCTGTGCAGGATCTGATTGTTTTGTTGCGTCAGAAGATGAGGAATGTGAGGTAAAATCCATGGTGGGCCTTGAGCTAAGTTCTTTAACATTGGGTACCAGTGCTGGCGTGGCCAGTCTGGGGCAATCAGGATCATTTGTGGCTTTTCTTGTCTGGCTTTTAGGAGTACCTTTGAAAGGAGAGGCAGTGGTGGGAAGGCATAAACTTTTAGGCTTTTCCAGCTGAATGAGAGAGCATCCACTTTGCATTCTTGTGTGTGGTAAGTCCTTGTGCAGAATTTCTGTAGTTGGCAATTCATTGGGGAGGCAAAAAGATCTATGTCTGGGCACCCCCATTCATTTGTTATCATGCTGAATACTTGTGGATTTAATTTCCACTCATGAGGATCCATGATGTTTCTGCTTAAGTCGTCTGCCAGAGTATTTTTCTTTCCTGGCAGGAACTGTGCTTGCAGATGAACTTGATAGGTTAGAGCTGTGTCCCACAAGGTCATGGCTTGTCTGTAGAGGGGATAAGAATGAGTGCCCCCTTGCTTGTTTATGTACCACATAACTGTGGTGTTGTCTGTCTTTATTAATAGTTGTCCTGGATGCAGAAGGTCCTTGAAAGCTGTTAGGACATTTTGTACAGCTAGCATCTCTTTTTGATTGATGTGAAGATGCATTTGGTCTACGGCCCACTTGCCCTGAATACATTTTCCTGCCATGTGTGCTCCCCAGGTGTAATCCGAAGCATCTGCTGTTAGTGTCTGCCTGGCTGAGGGTAGAGTGAAAGGCTGTCCATTGTTGTGGTGACATGCCTGTGCCCACCATCGAAACTCCCGTTGTAGGCAGGGAATAAGTGGTATTACTGTTTCCAAACTGTGACAGTGTTGAGTCCAAACACTTTTTAGGTACCATTGTAATTTCCTCATATGCAGTCTGACATATGGTATTAGAAGTATGCAGGACACCATGAACCCCAAGGCATGCAGAATTTTTCTTGCAGGGAGTTGGGTTTTTGTTGCCATCAATTGAAAGTACTGAGTCAGTTGTCCTTGCTTGTCTGGCGTGAGATACGCCATCTGGGCCGTTGTATTTAAGCTGTCACCCAGGAATATTATCTCTTGTGAGGGCACTAGTTTTGACTTCTTTTCGTTTGCTGTGTACCTTGGCAAATTAGCAATCTTTTTACAAACGCCAGATGTTTTAGAAGGATGTCCTTGCTCTCTGCTTGAATAAGGCAGTCGTCCAAGTAGGGATATATTTGAATTCCTTTTTGTCTGCAAAATGCAATTACTGGTGCCAGGCATTTTGTGAAGACCCTGGGCACAGTAGATAAGCCAAAGGGCGGTGCAGAGAATTGGGTAATGCATTGAGCCAGCTATGAATCTGAGGTATCTTCTGCAATTTTGTCTGATAGGGACATGCAGGTATGTCTCTTTGAGGTCCAAGGTAACAAGCCAAGCCCTCTTGCCCAACATGGGAAGAAGCTGCTGTAGTGTCAACATTTTGAATTTCGGAACATCCAGGTAGGTATTTAGAGTAGAAAGGTCCAGTATAGGTCTCCAGGCTTTGTCCTTTCTGGGGACCAGAAAAAGTCTTGAGTAAAATCCTTGTCCTTGTTCCTGTTGTGGCACTCTTTGAACAGCTCTCATGTCCATGAGGGCTGAAATTTGTTTTTGTGCCTCTGCCCATTGATTTTGTGGCAGGTCTGGCATTACTTTTGGCCTTGGTAGAGTGTGAAAGTGGAACCTGTATTCTTGAGACACAATATTCAGAACCCATTTGTCTTGTGTGATTATATGCCAATTTTGTGAAAAAAGTGCTAGTTTTCCCCCTAATGGAGCTGCCAAAAGGTAAGTGCTTAGCATTTGAAGGGGGAAGTCATTGGGACTGTTTCCTATAGGGTTGTGACTTGTCTTCCCCTCCTTTTGGGGTTGAAGCACCCCCACTGTCGTGGTCTGCAAGAGCCTTGGGGCTGAGATTTGCCTCTTGGGCATCTGTATCTGCCTCTTTGTGGTCTGTCTGACATTTGAAAGGACCAATTTTTTGAAGGCCAATTTCTGCTAAATCGAGGCAGCTGTACCTGTAAGAAATCCTTCACTGTTTGCATAGATTTTGCCTTATCCTCTCTTTTCTTTAATACCTATTCTGCCTTAACACCAAATAAAATATCCTGCTGTAAAGGAGCATCCAATAATTTTGCCTTAACATGATCAGGTAAACCTTGTTCTTTTAACCAAGCATGCCTTTGAATCACAGATCCTGTAACTGCTGCTCTACAGGAAGCCTCTAATGAATCAAAACCACATTGCAGAGTATGTTTTCCCACTTGTTCAGCTGCATGCAATAAATCCTGCATTTCCTTGTAGTCAGGATGTTCTGAGCTAGTAAGCATTTTCTGTTTTAACAGAGACATTAAATATTGTTGGTATTTAAGCATGTGAAACTGGCAATTTAAAGCCCTTACTGCTAAAGTTGCAGAAGTGTAAACTTTCTTCCCCCATCTGTCTAATGCTCTAGAATTCCTGTCAGAGGGAACTGGATTTTTAGCCATGGAAGCCTTTACCCCTTTGGGACCCTGGGAAATAGTTTCTGGGTCAGCAACAGGGTTTTTATAAAGAAATTTGTGAGAGTCAGGGACTCTGTAGTACCTGTCTGGCGTGACTGGAGCAGGGGGCAAAGAATCAGGATTTAAAATGGATTCAGAAAACACATCATCCACAATATCTAACACTGGCGGAATAGCAAGGGGCTTGTGCTGAGGCAATAAAAGAAAGTCTCTGAGCCTTTTCTTGGATTCTGAATAATCCTGGTCCTCCCAGTGGAAATGCTCCCTTGTGGTATGTAAAGTTTCCCCAAAAGAGTAATCCTCAGGAGGAGAGGCTGAAGGTATTGATTCTTCAGCATCAGAGTCCTCATGGGGGGGGGGGGGGGGTAAGGAGTATCCTTGGTCTGAAGAGGAATCAGAAGAAATGGAAACCTGGTCAGAGGAATCATAGTCTGTATCCTGCCTAGGCCTTTTATCAGGAGAGGGATGGGAACCCCTGATCAGAGTAATTAGGTCTTCAGCCATTTTGAGCATCTGTTTTTTAGGCATGGAGGCCTGTCCAGGTGAATGCTGTACTTGCTTCTTTGTCTTTAATGGAGTTTTAGACTTAGTTGTTGTTTTGATGGTAAGCTGTGCAGGTCTGAAAACGCCCTCAGATGCTGATGCCTGCTCAGCGGCTCCGGACCCTTCTGAGGGATTAGTTTCCGTAGGCCCAATACCTTGAGTATCAACAGGCCTAGACATCTCCATGTGGGAGTCGGAGGCGGCCTGTGGCTCTGAGGTAGCGGGTGTCAGGGGCTGCGAAAGCGCCTCACTGAGAACCAGCGAACCGGCGACTGGCCTAGAAGAGGCTTCATTGTCAGTTTTGGACCTCGGATGCCTGTCCTTATCCTTGTCTTTGCATTTTTTGTGTATTCCCATCGTCGGTTGTTCCGATGGCATGGTATAATTGAACCTTCAGCCAAAGTAATGGCGAGCAAAGTCAAACCGACGTTTAATAGAGCGCTTGTTAAATCTAGCACAAAATCGGCAACTAGTGAAGTTGTGGTCTGGCCCTAGGCATGGAATACAGTAAGAATGAAAATCCATATGAGGTATTTGTTTCCCACAAGAAATACAATTATTAACTTTTACTGACATAGGTCTGGGGCAAGAAAAAGTTTCCCCAACGGGGTACTTAGCTTTATTGAAGACTTCGGTTCTGAAATTCGAATTCAAAATCTCAGGAGTCGGCCGACCGGCACTTGCGAAATGCTTTTGCTTTGGGCACCACGTGGCAAGAAAGACTGAAGAAAATAGCATCGGCTGCATCTTATATACCCCTGGCGCACTGACGTCAGGGAGGAAGCGACAGCAACCGACGCCGGACCAAGACTTTGGAACTCTGGCCGACTGCGGGACCACCTGACAGCAGGATAACCCAAGTGTAATGACTGCAGCAGTGAAACACGATGAACATTCATTGTTTCCAGGCTGTGACAATGTTGACTCAATAAGCTTTTTAGGTTCCATTGAAGTTTCCTCATATGCAGTCTTGCATATGGAATTAGAAGTATGCAGGAAGCCATGAACCCCAAGGCCTGCAGAATTTGTCTTGCAGATAACTGGGTTTTTGTGGCCACTTGTTTGAAGTAAGTCATCAATTGGATTTGTTTTTCTGGCATGAGGTAAGTCATCTGGGCAGTTGTATTCAAGCTTGCACCCAGGAATGTAATTTTTTGAGAGGGTACCAGTTGTGATTTATTTTCGGTTATGGTGTACCCTAGGCAAGTTAGAAGCCTTTTTACAAATGCCAGATGCTGTAGAAGAGTGTCCTTGTTTTCTGCCTGAATTAGACAATCGTCCAGATAAGGATACATTTGAATGTTTCTTTGTCTGCAAAATGCAATTACTGGTGCCAGGCACTTTGTGAAGACCCTGGGTGCAGTAGACAAGCCAAAGGGCAGTGCAGAGAACTGGTAATGCAAATAGCCTGCTTTGAAGCGGAGGTATCTTCTGCAAGATTCCCTTGATTGGGATATGCAGGTAAGCCTCTTTTAAGTCTAGAGTTACCAACCAGGCATCCTTGACTAGCATAGGCAGTAACTGTTGTAGAGTCAGCATCTTGAATTTTGGAATGTCCAGGAATGTATTTAGAATGGATAAGTCCAGAAATGGACGCCATGATTTGCCTTTTCTGGGTACCAGGAAAAGTCTTGAATAAATACCTTGTCCCTTTTCCTTTTCTGGTACTGGTTGAATAGCCACGAAAACAGGCAGAGGGAAGCAAGGCAGCAAACACCAACAGATGAAAGTTAACTTTCATCTGTTGGTGTTTGCTGCCTTGCTTCTCTCTACCTGTTTTCGTGGATTTTTAATTTGTTTTTGCTTGTGCTATACTGGTTGAATAGCCCCCATATTCATGAGGGGCATAACTTGTTTCTGGGCCTCTGCCCACTGATTTGGAGGCAGATCTGGCCATCCGTTTGGAATTGGCAACGTGTGGAAATGAAATCTGTATCCCTGGGATACTATACTTAAAACCCACTTGTCCTGGGTAATTAGATGCCAATTTTGTGCATGAAGTGCTAGTTTTCCCCCCGAAGGGGCTGCCAAAAGATAAGTGCTTGGAAATGGCAGAGGAAAGTCATTGAGACTGTTTACCGTTGGGAGGTGCCTTGCTACTTCCAGATTTGGAGGTGGAGGCACCCCATTGTTTTGTTCTGTAAGTTCCTTGTGACTGAAACCTGGAGCCTTTTTAGTGTCTGGGTTTGACCTGAGCGGCTCTGGTGGGTACTGGAAAGGACCAATTCTTAGTAGGCCAGTGTCTACTGAACCTGGGTGGCTACACTTGTAGGAAATATTTTACAGTTTGCATAGATTTAGCTTTGTCTTCCATCTTTTTCAAAACTTCTTCTGCCTTATTACCAAACAGACTATCCTGTTGTAAAGGAGCATCCAACAATTTTACTTTAACATGATCACGCAGATTTTGCTCCTTGAGCCAAGCATACCTTCTTATCACAAATCCAGTTACAGCGGCCCTGCAAGAGGCCCCCAAGGAATCAAAACCACATTGCAAAGTATGCTTTCCAACTTGTTCAGCTGAATGCAATTAATCCTGTAACTCTATTTTCCACACAGTCAGAAATCAACATCATTTTCTGTTAAAGTAAGCCCATGACATGCTGCTGATATTTAAGCATATGAAATTGACAGTTTAAAGCCCTGATTGCCAGGGTTGCAGACGTGTAAACCTTCTTACCCCATCTATCCAGCACCTTGGAGTCTCTATCAGAAGGGGTGGGATTTTTAGCAGTAGAAGCCTTAACACCCTTGTGACCCTGAGAAATTGTTTTGGGGTCAGCAGTAGGGTTTTTAAAAAGGAATTTGTGGGAGTCAGGAACCCTGTAATATCTGAATTTTGATTATTAACTAAGAATGTGGTCAACCTATCTGGTTGTAATGTTTCTAAAAACTTTTTTTCTGTTTTAAACTGTGGTTTGAAGTTTGTGCCTACAGTGCTACCTGAAATATATGAATGCAAGATTGAATTATACAGTTTCATCAGAAAATTACATCTGTGGTATTATTTTAATGTTCTTGTGCCTAAGAATATTGTTGTGAATAATATTACTGATGAAAATATTGTAGAGTGTTGGAACTCAGACACCGATGAATCTTTTGTTTCTTGTGATAGCGAAGTTCATGAACAAAGGTATATAGATACAACATACATTAACGTAGACAGCACATTTATGCCTCCATGCTGCCATGATGGTATTAAAAAATGACATGCAATGTTAGATTTTGAAATAGATTTTGAGTTACAACATTTTGATAGGAATTTAGTTGAATATAACTTGTCTAGAACGGAATGGCAGGAATTAAGAAATTTTTCGAAACAAGCAGAGTTGGTTATAAAGCCTTCTGATAAAGGCAACAAAATTGTAATTATGCATCACACGCAGTATTTAGAAATGTGTTGGGATTTGTTAGGGGATGAATCAGTCTATGGTATAGTTCATCAGGATGTAATTGAACAGGCAAAAATTAAGTATGTTAGTTTAATTCAAAAAGGTCTACGTTTAGGTTATTGGACCGATAATGATGTAAAGAAAAAATTTAGTTTAATAGATACTAGCCCTGCTTATTTTTATTGTCTCCCCAAAATACACAAGAATTTCGATAAACCACTGGGCAGACCCATTGTGTCTGCGAAGAAATATTTTTTACACAATCTAGGTGTTGTGCTACATAAAGTATTATTAAAAGTAGCTGTCTGTCTTCCCTCTTATATTAAAGACTCTTTTGATTTTTTGGAAAAAATAAAATCAGTTATTTGGAATAATAATATGTTTTGGATTACTTTAGATGTTAAGAGTCTTTATACTAATATTCAACACAAATTTGGCTTAGAAGCTTTGTTCAAAAGTATGGGAGATTTGCCATTTACACATTACATACTTGACCTTGTACAATTCTGTTTAGAAAATAATTATTTTTGTTTTGAAAATTTAATTTTTCAACAGAAACGGGGAACAGCAATGGGTGCCCCATTCGCACCGATGTATGCAAATATTTTTATGGGTTTGAGAAAGAATGTATTTATAAGAATGTATTTGTACAAAAATATGTGAAAATGTATTACAGATACATAGATGATTTGATATTCTTGTGTGAAGGGGGAAATGACTATATACAGAATTTTGTACAAGAAATTCAAAGAAATAGATTCAATATTTGTTTTGATGGGTTACAATGTGGACAGTTAATTTTTTAGATGTTAATTTACAGGGCATTGATGGCCTACCAATATTGACAAGTTTACATAGGAAATTTGGGGACCCACATGATTTTTTGAAAGCTAATAGTTGTCATCCTGCACATATTATTAGAGCTTTGCCATAAGGTGAATTTTTAAGAATTTCAAGATTATGTAGCAATGATGAGGTGTTCTTTAAAGAAATTCAAGTAACTAAAAACATATTTCTGAGAAGAAACTATGATAATAAACTAGTGGAGGCTGACATTGAAAAAGTAGTAAATTTGAGATATAATATATACAATAATAAGAAGAATAGAAGTAGGTACATATTAAATAGAGAAAGTAATTTGGCAGAGAATCTATTTGTAGTGTCCACGTATAATGTATGTAGTGATATGATAAAATCCAAGATAGTACATTTTTGGGAGTTTTTAGATAATTTCGATGAATTAAGTAACTTAAGAATGAAGAAATTAATATTTTCCTATAAAAAAGGTAAAAGTATTAAAGATATGGTTGTACGAACAAAATTTTTGAGACCACAGGATAAAATATAATTTCAACCATCCAGTTTAGGTACATTCCCATGTGGTAAATGTCAGGCTTGCCCATTTGTACAGAGAGTTTTTTTTAACATTAATAATAGACTTTTTTGTTCAGATGGTTCATATAACTGTAGGACTAACAGGGTGGTTTATGCCATTACATGTGGATGTAATAAGTTTTACATTGGGCAAACTAAAAGAATGTTTAAAGTTAGGCTTTTAGAACATCTTAGGGACATACGAAATAAGAAAGTGGAGAGCCCTTTGGCTCAACATTTCTTTGAATTTCGTAATGGCAGTAGTGATAGTTTAAAAGCTACCATTTTACAACAGGTAGCTAAGTTTGAGTCTGATGATTTAATGGTGGGTAAATTACTTTTAAAGAAGGAAACTGTTTTTATTTTAAAATTTGGCACTTTATTGCCTAAAGGTTTAAACACAGAATGTTGTTGGAAAAATGTGATCTAACCAAAAGGCATTTACTAATTTTATTAACTAATTGGATCATTGTTTTATTGATTGATTTGTGTGACTATATAAACTGTGTTTTGTTACTGATATTTTACTCCTTGAAGGCTTACAGTGGCCGAGGCGCTAGAGTGATAAGAGAATAAACATGGCTTTTTTGGATCCTGGTTTGCTGTTTCTGTGTTGTGTTGCTGTGCTTATTTTATTCCAGTTCCAGTCGTTGCTACCCTGTAATATCTGCCTGCCTTACTAGGAGCCAGAGGCAGGGAATCAGGAGCCATGCTGGATTCTGGGAAAACATCATCAATGATGTCTAGAACAGGAGGTATAGCCAAATGCCTACGCTGAGGAAGAAGAAGGAAATCCCTAAGCCTCTTTTTGGATTCTGAAAAATCCTGACTCTCCCAGTGAAAATGTTTCCTTAAGGTAGGCAAAGTTTCTCCAAAAGAAAAATCCTCAGGAGGAGAAGCAGAAGGGATGGATTATTCTGCATCAGAGTCCTCATAAGGTGGAATAGATAATTCCTGATCAGAAGAAATGGAAACCTGATTTGAAGATTCATAATCAGTGCCTTGCCTAGGCCTCTTGGCAGGAGGAGGTTGGGAACCCCTGATCAAGGTAATTAAATCCTCAGCCATTTTGATCATTTTTTTTTTAGGCATAGGGGCCTGTGCACGTGGCCCAAGCATTGTTTTTTTAGACATAGAAGTTGGTTTTGGCCTTGGTTTTGAAGATGGCGTCAGTTTAATGTACAAATCTTTAGGTCTGAAAACACCCTCAGACGCCGGTGCCTGCTCAGCGGCTCCGGACCCATCTAAGGTAGAGACATCCACGGGTTCAATACTTAAAGTGACTCGCGGCATACCCGACTCCGAATGGGTCTCAGTAGAGGCCTGCGAAGGTAGCGGGTATCAGGGTCTGCGAAAGTGCCTCACTGAGTACCGGCGAACAGGCGACTGGCTTAGGAGAAGCTTCGTCATTGGTTTTGGACCTCGACGGTCTGTATCTGTCTTTTTCTTTGCGTTTTTTTGTGAACTCCAGTAGTTGGATTGCTAACCAGTGACATTTCAGGATAGTTAAATCTTGAGCCAAAATATTTAGATGCAAAAATATACCAACGCTTAATAGTGCGTTGGTAAAATTTAGCACAAAACTGACAGCAAGGCACATTGTGGTTAGGGCCTAGGCAAGAAACACAGTACAAATGAAAATCCTTATGAGCTATTTGCTTCCCACAAGTAATACAATTATTAACTTTTACTGACATCGGTAAGGAGCAAGAAAAAGTTTCCCCAACGGGTACTTAGCTTTAGGTTGAAGACTTCGGTTCTGAAACTCGAAAACGAAAATTTCAGGAGTTGGCCGACCGGCACTTACGAACTGCTTCTGCTTCAGGCACCACACAGCAAGAAAGACTGATGAAAATGGTGTCGGCTGCATCTTTTATACCCCTGGCGACCTGACGTCATGGAAGAAGGGACAGCAACCAATGCAGGACCCAAGACTTTGTTAATCAGGCCGACTGAGGGCAACCTGCCAGCAGATTACCCAAATGTAATGACTGCAACAGTGAAACACGAAGAACATGAGCAAACACATACCTAGACATATAGATAATTAATAGCCCTAAAAGCTAGGATAGCAGAATTGTAAACCTTCTTACCCAGCAATTCCATAGCTCTGCTGTCCTTGTCAGAAGGAAAGAACATGGGTGAAGAAGGAAGCAATTTAGACAGCTTATCAGAGGCTATAGACACGACAGAGGAGTCAGCAACAGGACATTTATATAAAAAAATAACAATCCTCAGGCACCCTAAGAAACCTATCAGGTTTCTTGGGAGCAGAGGGCAGAAAATCAGGCGTATGAGAGGCATTGGAAAAAGCATCCAACAAAGCAGCCAAAACAGGAGGAATAACCACAGGTTTATGAGATTCCAGCTGCAGCCACTCATAGTACCTCTTATGGACATCACAGACCTGAACACAATCCCACTTAAAAAAATCCACCATCCTAGAGTGTGTCTTTCCAATGGCAATTTCCACAAAAGGAACATCAGGACTAATAGAGTTCTCCTCCTCTGACCCACAGTCCAAAGGAGAAGAAATTTGAGTAACATAAGTCAGGGATTCATCATCAGAATCTGACTCATCTTCAGAACAATCCTGTTCTCCAGTCCTCTTAAAGGAAGTACAGGACCAAGGAGGAGCAGGAACTGAAACCCTCCGAGAAGGCTTTAAGGACATTAAAGCAGTAAACAGCCCCTGAGTAAAAGCCTGCCAGTCACTTTGTGAATCCCTAACATGTTTAACATTTGTTTCTTTTGTAAGGGAATGACCCATCCAAAAACTGAGAAGAGACAGACCCAGGACAACAGTCAAGAACAGTAGTAGGAACTTCTTCCCCAACTAAAAACGGAGGAACACCCCTAGGCCCCTCGGAAAAAATCAACCATGGATAACCCTGAATGTCTGAGACGGATGCCTGCAAAGCCTCTTCGGACGTGCTGCCAGCCAGATCCTCTAGTCAAAGAAAACACTGCGGTACACTGCATTCGATAAACAAAACAAAATATCAAAAGCAAAATAGAATACAGTTGCGTAAAATCACCAAAATTTATTGTAGCAAAGCTTTCGGGTCTCCCCTTCCTCAGTGCTATAAAAAAACATTCTCATTCTCAATTATATATTATATAACAATTAATCACATGACACAGCCAACCAATAAAACAACTAACAATGCATAAGCAATTAAAACATTTACAACATTTAAAAACATAGATATTAAATTGGTGCAAAAGATTTATATACATACATATAAAAAATATAAAGAATATAAATAAAATACATATGTATAAATATTTTCAATTAATGAAGCTTTTGTTGTTTTTTTAATTAATACAGGCTTCAAACTAACTGCATTATTAATACCCGGATGAACATATGCTTGTAGCTTTACTATCCATGAGTATTCTGTATTCTCCAATGCATTATTAATATCACCTCCTCTCATTTTACGTTCAGTAGCCTTTATAACTCTAAATTTGAAGCTATGACCATTAGCATTACTATGTATATGTTTTGCAAGTGCATTGGTGGGGATATTTCTTCTAATCTCTGACTTGTGTGATGGGGGGGGGCAGAGGGGTTAAGTTTGTCCTGTCAGGTATTGCTGAATCCATGCATTTATATAAATGGTTGTATAGTACTTTGGTGTAGGTTTGGGCAATAGTGCCAGTTCCTATTGTTGGGGAGGGTGCTGTGAAGCTGTTTAGACCTTCCCTTAGGAGGCTGTAATCAGCTTTGGAGATGTTTTTTTGTTTAACCCTAGCTGGGGGGGACAGGGAACATGGTAACTTCGAAGGTGACAGCTTTGTGGTCTGATCTTACCAGGGATGATGACACTGTGGGGGTGCTGCAGTGGTTTCCTGTATTGGTTAGTACCAAGTCCTCTTGTGGAGGTGCCAATCAGCTGGTCCAAGGCACTGGCATTGATGAAGTCAAGGAATTTTTGAGCATTAGTGTTCTGGCTCAAGTAGTTCTTCCAATCAATGGTTGGGTAGTTAAAGTCGCCCAGGACTAGGGTACAGGACTGAATCTTAATAGATTTGAAGAGGTCCAGATAGGTGGCATGGGCATCCTGAGTCAACACTGGGGGCCTGTAGCTAACTATGATTTGAATAGGGGTCTTGACAACTGTTACCTGCACCTTTAGTGTCTCCTGTGCATCATACTGTTTGACCAATCTGGAGGTGTGTATATCTTTAATATATATTGAAACACCACCTCCTTTGGCTTTGATGCCCTCAGTTTGGGGTATGTATGAAAACAAGATGAGTAACCAGTTAAGGCTCGGGTGTGCTCGGCAGCTTTGAACCAGGTTTCTTGACTGCACAAATGTTAGCATCTTTCAGGGTTAAGAATGCTTGCAATAAGTGCAGTTACATGTTGAGATGCCTAGCATTCAGCAGCATGACCTTTAAACGACATTTAGATGACATTCTCATGTTGGTAGTTTTGACCTCAAAACATTGCCTAAAAAAAGCACTATGGGGGAGGCAAGAGCCTTTGCCAGGAGCCTAAAGCCCAAGAGAGAGAGATGCAGGCCATCTCTGGCAAAGCATTGTGGTCTGTCAATCATGTCTTCCCATGCTGACAGGTACTGGATCCCCTCAGAATGACACCAGAAACTAAGCCAATTGTTAAAGACAATAATTTTTTGTTTGTATTGAGGCATCATTCTGGGTGACAGTAGAATGCTGATTAAGGCTAGTGACATACCTGCCTGGAACATATATTCAGTGAGCTTAATCATGTCTCTCTTCATATAGTCCAGAGAGGTACATCTCAAGTAATTCACACCAACATGTACTATGTCAGTCATAGCAGTACTTGTTGAGGGAGTGCATGGGTGATGTGGTGGATTCTGGCACCTGCCAACTTACCGTGACTTTCTCCTTATCCAGCCTGGTGAGGGGCACATCTGTGTGTCTCACAATGGAGTCTCCTATGATTAATACATTGGGTTTATGGTTAAGCATTGATGGCTGTGACACACAGGAGTGTGGACTGTGTGTGGTGTGGTAGGATGTGGAGTTTGCATGTATTTTTGTCTCGGAGGTCTCTTTTGTTTAGGTATGTTTTTTATTAAGAACCTCTGCATATCTGAGTGTGTGCTGTGTTGGTGTGGGTGATGTTAGAGGTGTGGTGTTTGTGCAGCCAACCTTCTCAGTACCAGGTATACTAGCTTGTGAGGGAAGACAGCATAGACCCCAGGTTTTTGATGTAACTGCATCTCTCACAAATTGTGTTCCTAGGTAGTAGTATGAGAGGGTTGTCCGTGTACATGAGACAGTTTCTCCACTGTCTCAGGATGCCCATATCAACCAGATTGCCAGGAGAAACTGTAGGAAACTGTCCATCCACACTTGTCAGAATTGGTGAGGGGGATGAGCCAAGGAGGGCAAAGGTGGAAAGATCTGAGATGGGTACTAGTAGCTTGTGTTTATACAGAGGCTGTAAAGAAGCTTCACTACCTCAGGATCGAGCAAGTGCTAGTAAAGGAAAATTTGAAGATGGAATGCCTTGCAATGGGTTAAATCAGCGGTGCGAGATGTACAAACGATGGAAGAATCTAGAAGCTCAGATTACTACCCAATCCTGCTAGTCTCTGGATTTTCAACTAATCACTTGTGCTACCGTGTTACTCTCACTAATAGAAAACGCAGGGCCCCACCAGCAAAAGATGGCTGCCAGAAACACAGGGAACTCAGTATGCAAAACAACCAGACCTGGATGCAGCAAACCTGTATCCAGTCTATTCTACTTGACCAGAACACAGAAAACTCCCAGAAAATGCACAGAAAAGCACAGACAGAGCACTCACAAACAGAAAATACAACTCTCAGTATGAAAAAAGCAGTTTACAGTTAAGTAATTCAGTAAAAATCCAGTTACAGTAATTAAACAATATTTAGCTATGAAAATACAGTTAAAACAGTACAAAAATGCAGTGAAACAGTAGAAAAAGCTTTATAACAGTGTAAAATGTAGCTGATTAGCTGTATATCACAACTACAAGCATTAGGAATTGCAATTCAATGAAATAAATGTAAAAAAAAAAAAATGCTTACTCTGCTCTTGGAGCCTCAGGGAATTTATGTTATGTCACAGTCATGAATCACCACTCCGCAACCTGGTAAAAACAAGCACAGCCCCCTGAAAATTCAGGGTTTAAATACCAGAAAATATGGAAGAATCTAGAAGCTCAGACTACAACCCAATCCTGCTAACCCCTACACTTTCAACCAATCACTCGAGCTACAGAAGGTCAGGCAGCTCTGTTACTCTCCCTAACAGAGAAGGCAGGCTCCTAAAAGCACGAGGTGGCTGCCAGGAAACTCAGCAAGCAAAACATCCAGGCCTGGATGCAGCAAACAGTACAGTTTTGTACCTACCATAAATGTAGATGTTCGAGTGTTCACCCTGCTGCAGTCATCACACTTGGGTTATCCTGTCGTCAGGCGGTCCCGCAGTCGGCCGGATTTCCAAAGTCTTGGTCCGACGTCAGTTGCTGTCGCCTCATCCCTGACGTCAGTGTGCCAGGGGTACATATATTGCAACCGACACCATTTTCTTCAGTTTTTCTTGCCCCAGATGTCAGGTGCCCCCAAAAGGGTGATCCAAATCAGTGCCAAAAAGTGAGAACACTGCACAGTCACAAAAACCCTTCAGCTATAAGCAAATACATCAGTAAGGCATAGCAGAGGTTTAGCCAGTAGATCAGAGGGGTTGGAGGGAGGGTAACCTGGACTGCAGCAGGGTGAACACTCAAACATCTACATTTATGGTAGGTACAAAACTGTACTATGTTCATCGTGTTACCCTGCTGCAGTCATCACACTTGGGTTGAGTCCCAAAGCTAAGGTAGGGTGGAGGCATTATAGAGGGTTAGAGGAGGCAATGAGTCCCTGCAGAACTGCAGTGGCGAAGCCTGCCCTGGACTTAGAATAAAGAGGCAAGTGATAGTGTTTGGTGAAGGTGTGTACAGAACTCCAAGTTGCAGCTTCTAAAATTTCCTTGGTAGGAACCCCCCTGAGAAAGGCTGTAGAGGTAGCTGTTGCCCTGATAGAGTGGGATCTAATGGTAGGAGGAACTGGTTTCCCATGATGGGTATAGCAGAATCGTATGCAATGGGCTATCCATTTAGAAATGGTTTGCTTGGAAATGGCCCTCCCTTGAGAAGCTGTAGCATAGGAAACAAAGACCTGGTCAGTTTTTCTGAAAGCTTTAGTTTTATCCAAGTAATATCGAAGCTGCCTGTGAATGTCCAAGGAATGCAGGAGTCTCTCACCTTTGTTCTGTGGGTTGGGGAAGAAAGTGGGTAGATGGATGGTTTGATTTAAAGCTATGCTGGAAACCACCTTAGGCATGAAGAAAGGATTAGTTCGTAGAGAAACTCTGCCTTGATAAAAAATGAGGAAAGATTCCACTGCCATAAGTGCCTGTAATTCTGAAACTCTCCTAGCAGAACTTATTGCCAGGAGCAGGGCAGTCTTCCAAGATAGGAACTGAAGGTCTGCAGAAAAAGCTGGTTCAAAGGGAGACGATGTTAGTTTTTCCAGAACAAAGTTGAGGTCCCGCATAGGTGTAGGAGCTCTTCTAGGTGGTCTAATGTTTTTTGCCCCTCTGAGGAACTGCCTTAGGAGTGGATTTGAAAATAAAGGTGAATACGTGTTGTAGTGAGCTGAAATAGCTGAAGCATGGATTTTAATTGAGGAGGAGGAAAGTTCTTTATGCAGCATCTCAGCTAAATACTGCAGAATGTGAAGCATATGAGGCTGAGTTGTATCTAGGCCTTTAGCTTGGTTCCAAGCAGAAAACCTTTTCCATTTGTCCGAGTAAGCCTTCCTGTTGCTTGGCCTTCTGGCTTCTAGAATAACATCCAGTACTGCTTGTGAAAGAGGGGCTGGTTGGCTGCTTAATTGATTTGCCATGCAGCCAGGTTTAAGGTTTTGATCTGGCTGTGTAGAATCTGCTTGTCTTGCTGTGTGAACAAATGAGGTATTTGAGGCAATATCCATGGTGGACTGTGAACCATATTCTTCAATAGTGGGTACCAGTGCTGGAGTGGCCAGTTTGGGGCTATGAGAATCATTCCAGGTTTCTCCTTTTTGACCTTCAAAAGAACCTTTGTGAGAAGAGGTAATGGAGGAAAGGCATATGCTGTCAGGTTTTTCCAACGGAAGGAGAGTGCATCCACTTTCCAAGCTTGTTGGTGGAATGTCCTTGTACAAAATTTTGTCAGCTGGTAGTTTTGAGGACTGGCAAATAGGTCTATATTTGGTAGACCCCATCTTTGAGTTATCATTGCAAATATTTGTGGATCTAGCTTCCACTCGTGGGGATCTTTGAGGTTTCTGCTTAGATCGTCTACCAATGTGTTTTTCTGTCCTGGCAGGAAGTGAGCTTGCAACTTGACTTGGTAGGTCAGAGCTGTGTTCCATAAGATTATTGCTTGCCTGCAAAGAGGGTAGGAATGTGTGCCCCCTTGTTTGTTTATGTACCACATTACTATGGTGTTGTCCGTCTTTATTGCCAGTTGTCCAGGTTGTAGTAGATCCTTGAAGGCTGTCAGAGCTTTCTGTACAGCTAGCATCTCTTTTTGGTTTATGTGCAGTTGTCTTTGTTCTGCAGTCCATAGGCCTTGAATGCATTGCCCTGCCATGTGAGCCCCCCAGGCATAGTCTGAAGCATCGGTTGTGATAGTTTGCCTGGGTGGGGGCAAGGTGAAAGGCTGACCCTTGTTGAGGTGACATGCCTGTGCCCACCATAGAAATTCCTGTTGAAGGCAGGGAATGAGAGATATCACTGTGTCCAAGCTGTGGCTGTATTGAGACCATACGCATTTTAGGTACCATTGTAATTTCATGTGCAGTTTTGCAAATGGTATTATCACAATGCAAGATGCCATGAAGCCCAAAGCCTGCAGAATTTTTCTTGCAGTTAATTGGGTCTTCGTTGCCATTGTCTTGAAATATTGAGTCAATTGTAATTGCTTGTCTGGTGTAAGATAAGCCTTCTGGGCCGTTGTGTCCAAGCTGGCACCCAGGAATGTCATTTTTTGTGAGGGTACTAGTTTTGACTTCTTTTCGTTTACTGTGTACCCCAGACAATATAGTAGATGCTTCATAAAAGTCAGATGTTGTATGAGAATGTCTTTTCTTTCTGCTTGGATGAGGCAGTCGTCCAGGTATGGATATATTTGAATTCCTCTTTGTTTGCAGTATGCAATTACTGGTGCCAGGCATTTTGTGAATACTCTGGGCGTAGTAGATAAGCCAAAGGGCAATGCAGAGAATTGATAATGGATTGAACCTGCAATGAAACGGAGGTATCTTCTGAAACTTTGTCTGATAGGGACATGCAAGTATGCCTCCTTGAGGTCCAATGTTACCAGCTATGCTTCCTTGCCCAGCATGAGAAGTAGTTGCTGTTGTGTTAGCATCTTGAATTTGGGAACTTGTAAGTGTTTAGAATTGAAAGGTCCAGAATTGGTCTCCAAGCATTTTCTTTCCTGGGTACTAGGAATAGTCTCGAGTAAAATCCTTGGCCTTGCTCTTGAGTTGTCACCCTTTGAATGGCTCTCATGGCCATGAGAGCTGTAATTTGTTTTTGAGCCTCTGCCCTTTGATTTTGTGGCAGGTTTGGCATTCCTCTTTTTATTGGCAAGGTGTGAAAGTGGAATCTGTATCCTCGTAAAATTATGTCTAGGACCCATTTGTCCTTTGTGACCATGTGCCAGTTGTCTACAAATAATGCTAGTTTTCCCCCCAGGGGGGCTGACAAGAGAGCTTTGTTTGGCCAGTTGAGGTGCAAGTCATTGAGTTTGTCTTCTGGTGGCTTGAGACCTGTCTTCTCCTCCCTTCTGGGTTGGAGTGGTCCATTGGAGAGGTTTACACTGAGCTTGTGGTTGTCCTCTGCCCCTTGGGCGCCTGTATTTACCCCTGTGAGGCCTGTCAGTAGCTGGAAAGGACCAATTTTTGTTTGGCCAGTTTCTGCTGAAGCGAGGGGGTTGTACCTGTATGAAATCTTTGACTGTCTGCATTGATTTTGCCTTATCTTTCATTTTCTTTAAAACTTCTTCTGCTTTAACACCAAAAAGAACATCCTGCTGCAAGAGAGCATCTAGTAGTTTTGCATTAACATGTTCAGGCAGACTTTGTTCCTTTAACCAGGCATGCCTATGTATAACTGAACCAGTGACCGCTGCTCTGCAGGAGGCCTCCAAGGAATCAAACCCACATTGTAAGGTATGTTTGCCCACCTGCTCGGTGGCGTGCAACAAATCCTGTACTTCTTTCAATTCAGATTGTTGAGGGAGGGTTGTTATCTTTTGGTTTAACTGAGAGATCAGAAATTGCTGATACTTAAGCATATGAAATTGACAGTTTAGAGCTCTCATAGCTAAAGTGGCTGAGGTGTAAACCTTTTTCCCCCCATCTGTCTAGTGCTCTTGAATCCCTTTCAGAAGGTACTGGATTTTTAGCCATGGAAGCCTTAGCCCCCATGGGACCCTGGGAGATAGTCTCTGGGTCAGCTACTGGGCTTTTGTAAAGGAATTTCTGGGAATCAGGTACTCTGTAGTATCTGTCAGACTTGGCCGGGGCAGGAGGCAGAGAGTCTGGGTTGAAACTGGATTCTAAATAAACATCATCCACAATGTCCAAAATAGGAGGGATGGCTAGAGGTCTGTACTGGGGGAGTAAAAGAAACTCTCTGAGCCTTTTCTTGGAATCAGAGTAATCCTGACCTTCCCAGTGAAAATGTTCCCTCATAGTGTGTAAAGTTTCCCCAAAAGAGTAATCTTCTGGAGGGGAAGCTGAGGGAACAGAGTCCTCAGCATCAGATTCTTCATAAGGAGAGAAGGAATAGTCTTGGTCTTCAGAGGAATCCGAAGAAATAGACAGTTGTTCAGAGGAAGCAGATTCTTCCTCTTGTCTAGGCCTTTTGTCAGGAGGAGGCTGGGAACCCCTGATAAGAGAAATCAGATCTTCAGCCATCTTGAGCATGTGTTTCTTAGGCATAGGGCCTTGAACAGGAGACTGAAGTAAAGCGTTTTTCGATTTGGAAGGAGTCTTTGGTTTAGAAAACATTTTGACTGTAAGAGTAGTCAGTCTGAAAACGCCTTCAGAAAGCGAAGGTGTTTCAGAAGTACCGGTGTCCTTGGGAGGTAAAATCGTCATTAGGGCCTGAAGTAAAAGGCTGCGTCGGCCTAGTACATTCCGTCAAAATATCCATAGTGGTCTCGGGTTCCTCAACTGCGGTAGTCAGAGGCTGCATCGGAGCCTCACTGATAACCGGAGACCGGATCAACCGTGGCCTTGGAATTGGGCTTAGGCCTGGGCTGTCGATCCTTATCCCTGAGCTTTTTGTGCACGCCGGTAGTCGGTAGCTCCGACGGCATGTTATAATTAAATTTTCTGCCAAAATAGTGTCGTGCGAAATCAAATCATCTTTTAATAGTGCGTTGATTAAATCTAGCACAAAAACAACAAGAAGTGACGTCGTGATCAGGGCCAAGGCAGGGTATACAATAAGAATGAAAATCCTTATGAGGTATTTGCTTTCCACAAGAAATACAATTGTTAACTTTTTCTGACATCGGTCTGAGGCAAGAAAAGTTTCCCCAATGGGGTACTTAGCTTTATAGAAAACTTCGGTCTGAAACTCGAATTCGAAAATCTCAGGAGTCGGCCGACCGGCACTTGCGAACTGCTTCTGCTTCGGGCACCACGCGGCAAGAAAGACTGAAGAAAATGCCGTCGGTTGCAATGTATGTACCCCTGGCGCACTGACGTCAGGGATGAGGCGACAGCAACCGATGTCGGACCAAGACTTTGATAATCCGGAAGATTGCGGGACCGCCTGACGACAGGATAACCCAAGTGTGATGACTGCAGCAGGGTAACACGAACATCTGTATCCATACTATGCTACTTGACTAGAACACAAAATGCAGAGAGCGCACTCACAAAGAGAAAAACAGAAAATACAACCCTCAGTATAAAAAAAATATTTATTTATTTTTGTGCTAAATTTGCAAAGTAAGCCATTAACTGGGGGGGGGGGGGGGCTCTCTCCTTGGGAAGGTAGAGCTGGTCCTTGTCTGTGTCTAAATTGGTCCCCGGAAAAATCCCTAACCTCTCTGAGACCAGCCAAACTTTGAGCAGATTTAGGGAGAATCCTGAAATAGTCAGACAAAGCACTATGCAGGAGTATGTCCTCTACTGAAGGTTCTGGATGAGACAGTTAAACAAGTAAGGGTTGTGATGCCCGTGCCCTGGCCCAGCAATCAAGGAGCTTCAATCCTCACCACTAACACCAGTGAGGGGCGTCCATATAGGGAAAGGATAATAAATACACACACAGTAAAGTACAATTTCCCTTAAGAGCACACAGAGATCACAGTCAGTCTGGGGCTGGTTTCTCCCTTTCTCTCCAGGTCCCCAATAAGACTCCCCACTGGCACAGCTATAGGGTCCATATCTCAGCCTAGTGGGCAAACTAAAACCTCCAGCACCCTCTCTGTCCAACCAGTGCTTCGTTTCCGCTGCCCAAGTAGCTGCCACACACACACACTTTGAGATAAAAGTTTATACAACCACGCAGACACTCCTGGGGAAGGCTGGCACAGATTCTCCAGCTATGCCCCTTTTACCCAGACTATACAGTAGAAATCACTGCCACCACCTAGCTAATATTCATCAGCTACTCAAAGGCCTTTAAGAAGGGTGTCCAATTATTAGTGCACAATATTATTATCCAACTGGTAAGTGCAACATAACAGTCCAGACTTATTTGGAGTGACTTGGTACAGTATCATTATATACATGCAGTATACTTTTAGAGCTTAAATTATCTCTATACAAAACGGCCACAGCTGAAAGGTTTAAAAATATTTAATAAAAAAAAAAATAAAAACACAAGACAATACTTTTTACTACACAGTGCTAGTCAAGAGTTCAGAGATCGCAGATAAATACTTAATACGGTAGAAAAGTTCTGACATCACAGAAAACAAACTAGTCTAATCTTATGATTTCCTAGCTATATCAAAGAGAAAACACAGTTCTAAATAACTTACATATAGAAACAGGCAGTGCTGGTGAGTTGAATGTTCTCAAGACAAAATGCTCAGAGCTCTCTGATTCTCTCTCTTTAAACTGATAACACAGAGCTCCTTCACACGACATCATTCTTCACACTTCTCTAGTGTTCCCAGGCTAACAGAAACTACATTTACATTCTTTACACCAGGTCAGAAACCAGAACAATAAAGGACATTTGTACATGCAAATTCTAGCCACTAACTCTGGTATTAAAACAATAAGCAGAATTCCTTCATCCAGACATATCGGAGCCGACTTTAAAGATCAAAGACGGTCATAAAATGGTTGACTTAGCTTTCTTACAGCAGAGTGCACTGTTGTTACATTTTTGAAGTTTAACATTTACCAACATTTTTCCTCATTTAAGAGAACAAGCCTGTGGCTTATATTAATATTTACAAATCATCTACAGAATTCTATCTTGCTAGGCTGGCAGCCTTTACCTATCTTCAGACAGCCCCCCCAAAAGAACTCAAGCTAGTTTTTCAAGTGACCATTGAGAAACGTTGCTTGAGAGGGTTAGGTCTATCTGAGTATACCTTATCTCATTCCCTGTCTTGAGAGCCCATCTGCATTGGCATTGCTAATCCCACTGCGGTGCTGCACTCACATATTATATGCTTGCAACCCTAGGCTCCATCTTAGCAACTTGGCATTTTGCTGGCTGGCTCTGTTTAACCATGTCAGGTCTGTGAGGGGAGCAGCTGTGGTACTATAACTGGGGGCAAACTTTCTGTAGTACCCTGCTGTCCCTCAGAATGCCCTCCCCTGCTTTTTGGTAACAGGTGCAGGCCATGCTTGAATGGCTTCTACTTTGCCAGGTTCTGGCCTGGTCTTACCACTCCCCACTCTATGTCCCAGGTAGGAGACCTCTGCCATACACAACCTGACATTTGCTCGGCTTAATGGTCATCCCTGCCCTCTGTAGTCTGCTCAGCACCTCCCTGACATGTTGAAGCTGCTCTTGCCAGGAATGGCTGTACATGGCAATATCATCTAGGTAAGCAAGGGCAAACCTTCAAGTTCCTGCTAGTATATGATCTACCTGCCTCTGAAAAGTAGCTCGGGCATTTTTCATCCTAAAGGGCATCTTTGTGAACTTATACAAGCCAAAAGGATTTGCAAAGGCTGACCTCACTCTAGCACTGGAAGTCAAGGGCACCTGCCAGTAACCCTTGGTAAGATCAGTGGTTGTAAGATACTTAGTCCACCCCCAGCTGCTCTAGGGCCTCATCTGTCCTAGGCATGGGATAAGCATCTGACTCTGTGTGACCATTTAATTCCCTGTAGTCCACACAGAACCTGGTGCTGCCATCCTTCTTTGGCACCAGCACCACCAGGGAGTCCCAGGGACTGCTGGACTCTTGAATTACCCCTAGTTCCAACGCCTCCTGTATCTCCTCACTCAGAATCTGTTTGACTCTCTCAGGCACTTTATAAGGGGCCTGCCTAATAGGCCTTTGGGGTCCTGTATCCACCTGGTTCTGCACCAGGTGGATGCACCCTGATTTCCCAGTGAACATGTCCTCAAACTCCTGTAACACTGCTCGGATTTCTCGAACTTGGGTAGGAGATAGCTTCTGGGACATTGCAACTCCTTCCACTGAGGTGTCAGTCCGAGCCTCACTGAGGAGATCAGTCACCAGATATCCCTCAGACGCCTCCTGCAATCCACTGCAAATGCTCAGCACAAGGGCCTCCCTACCATGGTAAGGTTTCATCATGTTAACATGGTAAAATTTGTGCCCCTGCCTCTTGCCTAGCAGTTCCACCATGTTGTTATCATTTACCTTTCTTACCACCTTGTAGGGTCCCTCCCAAGGTGCTTGCAGCTTATTGTGTCTGAGAGGAATGAGAACCATTACCTGCTGTCCCACAGCATACTCTCTAGCTCGAGCATTCCTGTCATACCATACTTTTTTCTGTTGTTGGGCTTCTACCAGGTTCTCCCAGGTCAAGCCCATGAGTTCCCTGAGCCTTGTCCTGAGGTTTAGGACATATGCCACAACAGACTCCTTGTGAGGTTCACACTCACCTTCCCACTCATCTCGAATTAAATCTAGAGGTCCCTTCACCCTATGCCCATACAACACCTCAAAGGGTGAAAAACCTGTGAATTCTTGGTTAACCTCTCTGTAAGCAAACAACAGATGGGGCAAATATTAAACTGGTCTGTAAATGTTCACAGCATGGACTTGATTGTAGAGTTTAACCTGTCAACAAGATCATTAGTCTGGGGATGGTAGGGGTGGTCTTTGTGTGCTTCACCCCACAATACTTCCATAGACAAGTCAGCAGGTCTGACATAAAATTGGCACCTGTGTCAGTCAGTATTTTGTTTGGGAAATCTACTCTGCTGATAATCTCTAACAAAGCATTTGCCACCTATTCTGTCTCAATGGAGGACAGAGTCACTGCCTCAGGGTATCGTGTAGCAAAATCCACTACCACAAGGATATACATTTTTCCTGTGGAACTTGGGGTACTCAGAGGCCCCACAATATCCATAGCTACCCTCTGAAATGGCTCCTCAATCACAGGCAAAGCCATCAAAGGAGCTCTCTCACCTTGTCTCCTGCCTTGCTTACCTTTTGGCACTGCTCACAGGTCCTGCAGTACCCTGTTACATCTCTGGCAATTCCAGGCCAATAAAGATTCTGCATAATATGTCTCTTAGTATGTTTTTTGCCCATATGATCTGCAAAGGGAATATCATGGGCTATGGCTAGAAGCACAAGACAGCAGGCTCTAAAGCACTACCAACTGCTGTACGCTCTCACCTTCTAGCCCTTCTTCAGGGGTCCACTCTATATACAGTAACCCTTTTGTCCCAGTATACATATTCCCCCTTCCCTTGAGAATCAGGTACCTCCCTAGCTACCTGCCTCAGGCCTTGCAATGTAGGGTCTGAGAGCTGAGCCTGTCTCAACTCTCTCTTTGCAACCCTTCCCAGCTTCCCTTCCACAGGAAGTCTGGCATCCACTGACAGTGGTGCCTCACTGTCAGCCTGACTACTACTACTCACCTCTACCTTTACAGTCACTCTAGCCAAGGGAATATCAGTACCCACAAGCAGCTGCGTCTCACCTTCAGTCTAACTGCTACAGAGTAGCTCCCTCCCTGACGTAACCACCTCACCAGTACTTGCTGCAAGTATGCAGTCTGTCTGGGTCTCCCCCAGGTACCAGACCCACATGCTTGTCTCCTAGCCTGACTGCGTGTAACTGAATAAACACATGGTACTGCTCATCCAACTCCTTCCCTATCAGGACATCTAGAGGATGGTAGTTTGATAACCCTGTTGTCTCAAGACAACCTACTATTGGCATTTTGTCTTTCTCACTTACTGGCTCTCTCACCTTTTGTTCCCCATCTTGCCTCCATGGACATTTGCATGCCACATGGCCCCACTGGTTGCATCCAAAGCATTTAACCCTAGGTCCTGGGCATGTATCTGGACTAGCGGCTTCCCCTGCTAATGGCAGATTCTGTTGGGACAGTCTGTGCTGCCCACCGTGGGTTCCTTTAGACCGATGAGTAGTACTGGGTGTCCCTTTCCTGTGCAGGGATGCCCTGCTTGCTAGGTATATGTCTCTCTTCTTCCCAGACTCGTCTGAAGTAGTACACTGTCCATCAGCTAACCAGAGCCTCATGTCCTCAGGCAAAGTGCTAAGGGCTTGTTCCCTCACCAAAAGGTCTGCCAGCCCTTCAAAAGTGATGACCTGACATCCACTCACCCACCTATAAAAATAAGTAATCAGTTCAGCAACATATCCGCACACATTTTCATCTGCCTTGCATCTATGCTCACAAAACTTTTTCCTATAAGTTTCAGGTAAACATTCTAATAAGCAATGCTTCACAACAGTGTAATTAAAAAAGTCAACGTCAGACATTTTAGACAACACAGTTACAACTTTACCTGGAGTAAGAGGGTCAGGAACCGAACTCAACATCATGCTGTTTACATACTCTCTCAAACATATGAATGAAACTATCAAAATTATCCCCCTCTTTAAACTGTGGAAGAAATTTACTGAATTTATGTGCTTCTGGGGTCCAGTTACTCCCGTACACATTACCTCCATGACGATGGTGAATAGTCAGCATCTCCTTCTCATGCTGCCTCTGACTCTCCTTTTCCTCAGCTTCCAGGCATAGCCGTTTCTCATTCTCCTTAGCCTGCAGACATCTCGGTCTCTCAGATGCTTCTATTTCCAAATGCCTTACCTCCAACTCAAGGCTCTTTAGTTCTAGATTGATTTTTAAGTCCTCTGCAGAAAGGTTGAGCTGTCCATTCTCTGTGGGTGGTACATCTCCACTGCCACTCTTATTATCCTCCTGGTTGCCGTTTTCTGATGCAGGTGTGACCAAAGCTGCAATCACGTCTGCCTTAGCCAGGTTTCTGTGCACCAGTCCCTTGGCCTGGCACATCTCAGCAAGCTGGCTCCTTGTCAGCTTTCCATACTCCTCTGCTGGCATGATGCCTGGTCTCCCTAACTAAAATAACAAAAGAAATAAAACAATTGTGATCTGAACTCTGAGTATTCACTGTGTGTCTGACTTAGCGTACAAAACACCTTCAGTGATCACTGAACACAAGCAACAGGAATTCACTCTATCCACATCACTACAAGCCAGTTAGTATTTGCCAACCAATTAATATGTGGTGTGGATATCCCACTACTGCCAAACAATTAATATGTGATGCCTGTTCACTGGCCCAGCAATTAAGGATCCTTAATCCTCATCACTAACACCAGTGAGGGGCATCCATATACGATAAAGCCAAACCCCACTAACCATGGATATGCATAAGTGGGGTTTGGCTTTATTGGCCTGAAATTGTCCATTAAAACAACTTAAAATGTAAAAGTTATGGGCAATCAGAATCGCCATATAGCTGAAACACCTGATATTCATAAGGGTCACTTGCATATATCCCATGTGCCTCTGTTACAGGAGGTTTGGGAGGTTACTCGTTGGAAGTTCTAGCTTGGCTGGAGTTTTCATTTAGTTTTTTCTGATTGGTTTATCAGTGTGACCTTCTAACTCTTTGTTTTAAGTTTAACATTTACCAACATTTTCCCCATTTAAGAGAACATGCCTGTGGCTTATATTACTATTTACAAATGACAGAATTATCTACAGAATTCTATCTTGCTAGGCTGGCAGCCTTTACCGATCTTCACATATCTCCCCCCTGAAGAACTCAAGCTAGTTTTTCAAGTGACCCTTGAAAAATGTTGCTTGAGAGGGTTAGGTCTGAGTATACCTTATCCCATTCCTTGTCTTGAGAGCCCATCTGCACTGGCATTGCTAACCCCATTGTAGTGCTGCACTGACATATATGCTTGCAACCCTAGGCTCCATCTTAGCAACTTGGCATTTTGCTGACTGGCTCTGATGGCAGATACTTGTAAGTACCCTGAGAGATGTGGAGCAGTTAATTGGCAGACATAAACTGGGTAATAACCTTGTCCTACTCAAAACCTAAGGTACTGTCTGTAACGATAGGAGGTAATGTCAGCTATGCCAGGAGAAGTAAGGCAGTGGATGTGTAACATATACCAGCATAGCTAGCTGGAATTTAGTAAAGAATTACATGTTATTTGAATACAAAACTGATTTGTACAAGTGCATTTTCAACACAAGCATCTGTAAAGTTGCTTGAGTTAAAAAATGTATCAACAGTGTGCCCTGCTAGAAAGAAAATAAATGTACACACATTATTGTAAGTGTTTAAATGCATACATTGTAACAGAAGATATTGGAAGAGAAGTGGTTAATGTCAATCCACCTGATTTGGGGAAACAGTAAAAAAATTAAATTACTGGGCCTAAGCCATAAGGATGTTATTTCAAAATTCTGAATGAAAAAGTCTGTACTAGGAAGCTTCCTGCAGTGAACTAATTGCTACTCTGAAAGGCTGGAGGTTTGAAATTGTTTTATGACTTCCAGGAGCTGCAAAAGATCTTAGCAAAGCTTTGTGTGTGTGTATTATTGACACCTATGTTTGCATGTGATACAGATCAACCCATCCATCATATAAACTTGTATGGTTTTACACAAACTATTTAAGAACCTACCCGAACAGCTAGTAAAAAATAATTCACCTTGGATTGGATATTATTAAATAACTCCTCTCACGCATTCCAATCAGGTTGCCTTCCTGATGGTATGAGCGACCACCTACCCACTTTTCTTATACAACAACACATATTCCCACCAAAACCTACTATGTTTAAACAACTGAGAAAAAAAAAACGTAACTTTAATCTTGACAACTTCCTAGCTGACCTACAAAGGTGCAATTGGATTCCACTCAAGTACCTTGACCTAGATGATGCAGTGAAGCACATTTCTTAGATATATTAAATGCACATGTCCCTGTTAGAACCATCAGAATAAAATCAAACTATGCCCCTTGGCTAAGCAGATACACTAGGGCCTTTCTGAAAATTAGAGATAAAGCCTGGGAACTATGGCGTAAGACTAACACAGTAATTTCTAAACAACAGTATCAAGAACTTAGAAATAAGGCAAAAAACCAAATAAAACAGGATAAAATAAATTTCTATCATAGCATTCAAAACACATATTAAAAAAACCCTCAAAAATTCTGGCCAGCTATAACCTCAATCCTTCACCCAGGAAAATTTACTACACCAACGTCAAACATCCACAACAATTCCGATAGCATATCTACCATTTTTAACATTTTACTGAATCTATAATTGCCCTTTCCAAACAGCAAACCCCTACTTCCTGATACCAAACCAGCCAAGTCTACAACTAGCAATGCCTCATTCTCTTTCTCCCCAGTTCCTACAGCCACTATATAAAAAAAAAACTAGTACAGAAACTAAAACCTACTACACTTGCCGTAGATAACTTACCCAGTGAATACCTCAAAACTGCAGCTGAATCAATAGCCTTCCCAGTATCAATCCTTGTAAATAGACCCATTCTCCAACACAAGGTCCCTCAACTGTGGAAAATTTCCCATGTAATCCCTCTTCATAAAGGGGACCTTCAACAGAACTGACAAACTATCAGCCAATTGCTATTCTTTCACCTCTTTCTAAGCTACTCGAAAAGTGTAGTTCCAGGCCATGAATACTTACTAACAAATAACCTTCTCAAACAGCATGGGTTTCGCCCATCACATAGTACCACTACAGCGCTCTTATCCTTCACTAATACCGTAAACCATTACAGGAATAACAACAACTTTGTATCTGCCATCTTTATAGACCTATCAAAAGCTTTTGATATGGTCTCCCATTCCAAACTAATAGATGTACTAACTGAACTATCCTTCTCACCACCTGCCACAGCATGGTTTCACAACTATTTATCTGGTCATCAATAATCTGTTCTATGACAGGGTGACCTATTTCCATGCCTTCCTTTATCCATTGGTGTCCCCCAAGGATCTATCTTGTGCCCTCTCCTTTTCGCCCTCTTTATTAATAATCTACACACAGCTACTCCAGATGATTCTATAATACAGTATGTAGATGGTTCAGCACTTATCTGTGCTGCCACTTCTCTATCAACTCTTCATTCTCAAACACATGAATCTTTCACTTGTGTTGAAGCATGGTTAGCCAATACCCATCTTATCCTGAACCCAAACAAAACTAAATTATTACTCTTCCAACCTAACAAGACATCTATCTCATGCCCAAAATTTAACATAATAGCCAAAGACAATACTGTGATTTCTCCGACAACCCATACAAAGCTTCTTGGAGTGTAAACAGACAATACCCTAAAATTTGACTTGCATGTCTCCCTAACAATAAAAAAGTCCATAAGAAACTTGGAAGTCTATATACGCAAAAAAGGTTCCTGACTACAATGGCCAAAATTACATTAGCACAAACCCATCTGCTCTCCACTCTACTATATGCCTCTCCACTTTTAACTAAGCTAAGGAAAACTAACTTATCTAAGCTAGAAGCATGTCAAAATAAAATTGCTAAGTTTGCATCTGACTGCCCATATAGAACACATTATTCTACAGCTTTAAGGATACTAGACTGGCTTGAGCTTCTCAACATTATTCTTTACAACCAACTCTCTCTAACTCACAACATTGTAACACAACCAACTAGAACCCCTAAACTACAAAATCTCATCCTTCCTTACAGTTCCAGCAGACCACTTCACAAGAACTTACTCACCATCTCCAAGTCCTACAACATTGCAGGATAATCTTTACTTTCCAACTATATATGTTGTATATGGAACTCCCTTCCTAAATCCATTCTCTCAATCTCATCCACTAATCACTTTAAGCCATCACTTAAAGCTTATCTAAAAAATAAGTGGCAATTTTCCTGTACTAACTCCTCATGAGTGCTGTGATACATCACAGTATACCCAAAATATATCCAACTTCTCCCCCAGTGTTTAATCCTCTGTTCCTACCAATCTGTCTTAACCTTTAAGTCATACCTATAAACAGTACCAGCTTTGTTAAAAGCCTAGGTTTTGTTGTCAAGATGTAACAAATTTGTATGTACTTAAGTATACTACATTTTGTTTACTTTACACTTTGATACTTTATACTTTGATTATCGTAACGTGTGCATGAAGATTTACTGTTACTCGTGGAGCTTTTCTCCCCGGGCTTCCGCTGAAAAAGGACCTGTGTCCAGTCAGACTTTCCCAGTAAACAAATGCTAAATAAATAATGTAATAAATCCTGACGACTTCTAGCAATGGGGGGTTGCATGGAAACCAGAAGTCAGATGATCGGATGTATGTGATGTCATTCTGTACATAAATAATGTTAATATTGGAAGAGACAGAAGTCTCAGGAGTCTGTTTCTTGGAACCTGACATGGAAGGATCCCTCACCTACTTCATCCTGCCTTACTCTAGTAAGTGAACCAGGGAATAAGAAAAAGAGAAACAATTGCCGCTCAACTCCCCAAAGTATCCTGTAGCAAACGTAGTCTCAATATCACGAACAAAGTAACTAATCAGGACACACCACGAGGCACCTTCTTCTTCACAAATCTTTATTCCAAAAGGATGAATAAAAGAATGAGCGCTTTCGCTTGCTGCTCGCAAGCTTCTTCAGATGTAATGACATAAAATGTTCAACAGTTTTTATAGTAAATCATTTAGCAGCTAATTCCATCATTAAACTATTTGGTATGCAAATGAATCAATTAAAACAAACCCAAATTAAGGTTTAGAATGCAACTGCTGAGCAGCTCAATAGTTGCTGGAATGATCTGGTAGCTATGCAACATTGATAAACATAAAAATATAAAAATAAAAATAAAAATAACTATACAAAATCTCTCAATTCATCGATCCATGTAATACGATGTATAATATTGCAATTGCTATAGTCACATCTGTGATTGAAACCATCAATGTAACAATAAAATACAAAAATCAAAAATCAAAATTCTCAATATAAAAAATGAAACTAAAACTGAAAATTAAAGAATAAAAACATTCATCTGCATGTAACTATGTGTTCACAAATTCTGCAAAATTAACCAGAACGAACATATTTGAAAGCTGGTATGATCTAATAAATGTTTAGCTTCACAGCAAAGTGAAACATACCAAGTTTCGCACTAACATCCCTTCTTGCCTTTGTGTGTATATACAAAATGCAGAAATTTATTCGACAGCTGGTATGATCTAATGAGTGTTTAGCTTCACTGCACAGTGAAACATAACAAGCTTCGCACTAACATCCCTTCTTAACTTTATGTGTATATACAAGATGCAGGAATTTATTCGACACATTACATTACGTGATACGCTCATTAAAGAGATCTCTCTCCAGCATATAAAGTAAACAATAATGCTATTATTGTTTTCATTAAAAAATCTAGATAAGATACTATATGGAACATATCATCGAAGAAATAATAATAATGTAAATAGCTCAACTAAATTCAAAATTACATAAAACCATGCTGTTCCATGTTTTTTTCTCTTTGACTGCAGCTCCGTCAATGGGTCTTATGCTATTAAATAACATTCTGCTTGACTACCAAAAGATCTCCAAGAGATCAACAAGTGCGGTGCTGCTAAAAACGTATCTAATACTTGCGACATGTTTACAATTATAAATATCAAAAGCTAACTCGAATCTATATATAAAAAACAACTAATCTGTATTGGCAAGCGCAAATAATAAATATTGTATGAACAAGTAAATTGTGACAAAAAAAGTCACATGCATAATCCTATCTAATTTACTTCATGCTCTCCCATGTGCCAACTATGATTTATGTTATATGAACATATCTAACAGAAAAAATGTCATGTATTAAACTGTTCTGTAGAGTATGGATTTGATTTCAAATATGAACAAAATGAAATGAAATAAAATAAAATAAAATAAAATAGAACAAAGGGAAAAACTATCTAGATCTGACTGACAAAGAACACAAGTCCATAACACAATATTAAGTGTCTAAATAAAGTCCATGGACTGTTGGTTCCAACTTCTTCATTTACCATGGGCATTTGTGTTACTTACTGAGGGTTATTACTCTAGTTACTAGATGAAAGGTTGTTTCATTCAAATTCTAATCAAAGTGTATGTCAATCAAATCTATTGACAAAATGTAAATATACTCTAACAATTGAAAATGTTTTCACTTATTAGTCTATTCTATCATGTCGGGATATTTCCCCAATCTGATAAAATATATCAACTGAAAAATGTGTATATATATATGTATTGTGAAATCCTACCGACTTATCGCTATATGATAATATATCAGCAAAATTTTTATTCTTTAATTTTCAGTTTTAGTTTCATTTTTTATATTGAGAATTTTGATTTTTGTATTTTATTGTTACATTGATGGTTTCAATCACAGATGTGACTATAGCAATTGCAATATTATACATCGTATTACATGGATCGATGAATTGAGAGATTTTGTATAGTTATTTTTATTTTTATTTTTATATTTTTATGTTTATCAATGTTGCATAGCTACCAGATCATTCCAGCAACTATTGAGCTGCTCAGCAGTTGCATTCTAAACCTTAACTTGGGTTTGTTTTAATTGATTCATTTGCATACCAAATAGTTTAATGATGGAATTAGCTGCTAAATGATTTACTATAAAAACTGTTGAACATTTTATGTCATTACATCTGAAGAAGCTTGCGAGCAGCAAGCGAAAGCGCTCATTCTTTTATTCATCCTTTTGGAATAAAGATTTGTGAAGAAGAAGGTGCCTCGTGGTGTGTCCTGATTAGTTACTTTGTTCGTGAACCAGGGAATAGTAACTCTTTAGATTCGTCAGGAAAATATAGTGAGATTAGTTAAGTACTGTTTTTCTGTATCTGTGTGAATCTACTCATCTATGTTATTTTAATACTTCCTGTGGTTGAAACTCTGGTGTTGACTGTAAATAGATATTTGGTATTTTCTTGTTCTTTTATTATTTATTATTAAATATATTTAAACTTTTCATTGTGGCTGGTCCTTTTAGAAAATAATTAAGCTTTGAGAGTATTTGCATATATTTATTTGGTGATAACTTTGCCCACTCCTGAAAGATTACCATTTGTATTAATATTAATTTCACTCAGTACAACTTGATACCCTTTTAAGAGCCTTACAGTAACTGACTGGTGGCAGTGACTCTACCTTATAGTCTGGGCAAAGTTGACAGAGTGAGTAATCTGTGCCAGCCTTTCCGAGGTATGTTTGTGTGAAAATTGAATCTCAAAGAGTGTGTGTCTCAGCTACACGGAGCAGGGACATGAAGCATGGTTTCACAGAGGGGGTGCTGAAGAACTTGGCTTGGACACTCGGCTGAAGACTTAACCCTACAGCTGTGCCAGTGGGGAGCCTTAATGGGGACCTGAAGAGACAGAGAGAGAGAAACCCAGACCCCCCGGCTGTGTGTTTGTTCCCTGTGTGCTCTTAAGGGAAACTGTGCTTGAAGCAGAAAGGTCTGCATCTGGAAATACTGAGTGTATCCATTTGTATTCCAAGTGAACATCCCTCTCCAGTGTCAGTGATGAGGATTCTTGATTACTGGTCCAGAGTGGGGACGTCACACTGCCCATAGTCTCCATGGATGGGAATGTGGATATTGGGATCTTCAGGCCTAATGTAACTAACAGAGCTTTGTAAATAGGACAAGGCAAAATAGACTGGAGGGTCAAACTTGGTCATCTTTAAGACATTACTCAGCCTTGACAAATCAAGAATCGGTCTCCATATCTTATCTTTCTTTAGTACCAGGAATAAAATCATTTCCTGCTCCTCCACAGAGGCTCTTTTACAACCCCAAAATGGAGAAGCTGGCCAAGAACAGGTTGTGGCAGTTTCTGGTTTGGAGAAATTGGAAGAATCTTCATTAAAGGAAATATATAACACAAGAGGCAAACTCCCAAAGTAGTACATGAGGATATTTGCTATGGAATATGCAAATTCAGCAGTAGGAACTCAAACAGAATTTATATACTATTCATTATGATATAGCAACTCGGCTAGAATGAGTAGAAAGTATGTTTTTAGGTACAAGTGAAGGATGATTTAGAACAATAATGTTTCAAAAGTCAGAACTGCAAATAACTACCTCAGCAGTTTTATATTTTGATGGGCTTGAAGAATATTTCAAAATAAAAGCCATATTGACAGGCTAAATGTAAATGATTCATGTGTGGTATCCAATAAGAATACTTTGCCAGTCCCAATGGCAAACAGACAATAAGAATTAAATGAACTGTATGACAATATGCTATTTAAACTCCAATGGCTGTGCTAGATAATTAACATGTGCAATGTGTACCTGAATGTCTAAATGGATTTGTATATGTACTTTTATAAATGAGACACATTGCAGTCAGGTAGAATCCTCGATAAGTAGCTGGATGTACTGCACAAGACAAACTTCTTCTGACAAGTCCAAGACTAAGGTCTGTTAATGACAGACATTTGAGTTTCAGACTTTATACCCTTTAGAAAATGCATGCCAATATAAAACCTGTTATTCTAGTGTAGAAGTGCAATGTTAAAAACATGTGCCTATTCTGGGACTTGTCCCACCATTACTTTTAAATGTGCCCAAACTTCTTGTGCTAAGAGGTTTTGAGGTATATATGACTTCACTCTTAAAAATACAGCTGATATCGGAAATGTAAGGAATCCGGATATGCACTGAACTTTATTCTCTATTGATATCATTTGATTTGTGTGTTTTCCACAACAAAGATTAGCCACTTTGCTGTTGAGACACCTGACAATCTGCTTTTTCTTCACTGGTTCTTAAGACTGTTACCATTAACTAAGACTTTGGATTATTATATAAAGCCTGTACTACTGCAGTGTGCTCTGTCTTAAGCTTTGCTCATTCATGCCTGAGGAATGCAATCACACTGGGCCATCAAAATTACAAGTTTTATGTAGGTGTTTGATATTTTTACTTGAACTGTGCATATGTTTTAATCTCAGTGTATTAATGAAGATTAGGTAGAAAAAAAGAACAAATTCAAGAGGTGTACAAGGTGAAGAAGCAAGACACGACAGCTGTATTAGTTAAAGCTGTACAAATAACAGCAAATTCTGTAACTGATAAACGCCAATTAAAATGATCAAAAGGGCAATGTGGCTACAGAACAAGGTAGCTGAAAGGAGAAACCTGGTAACTGGAGAAGATTGTCAAGCAAGAAGCTTGCGACCAGAGGGATACTACAGGGTTTAAGGCCAGGTCTGTTAAACCTATCTTAATAAGACATCAGAAAGGTGAACCTAGCCCACTAGTGTAGAGGCAAGGAACTCTTCCCTTGTCTCCAGCAACTTGGATCTGAGTGGTCACCTGTGTATCAAAGGGACAGTAAAGGTTGGAAGAAAAAGAAGCAAAAGTATGATCAAATAGTGGTTTGCATTTTCCAGGTGGAGAAAGTACAGTTGTGCACACTTACCATAAATGCAGATGTTCGAGTGTATTCACTGTTGCAGTCATTACATTTGGGTAATCTGCTGGCAGGTTGCCCTCAGTCGGCCTGATTAACAAAGTCTTGAGTCCTGTGTCAGTTGCCATCCCATCTTCCATGACGTCAGGTCGTCAGGGGTATAAAACATGCAGCTGACGCCATTACATTAGTTTTTCTTGCCCCAGATGTCAGGTGCCCCCCAAATGGGGAGCAAATAAAATTAAAAACACAAAAAATATACCTCCAGCCAAAGGCAAATACACCAAAAGGGCTTTTAAGCATAGTGAAAGAAAGTAGAGGTATAGCCAGAGAAAAATAGGGGGCTGGAGGGGGGGTAACCAGGACTGCAACAGTGAATACACTCGAACATCTACATTTATGGTACGTGTACACAACTGTACTATGTTCTTCGTGTTTCACTGTTGCAGTCATTACATTTGGGTATATTCCCAAAGCAATGGTTGGGTGGAGGGAATTATACAGCATTTCTTTTTGATTTATGTGAAGGTGCATTTGATTTGGACTCCATTTTCCCTGAATGCACTTCCCTGCCAGATGAGCACTCCATGCATGGTCTGATGCTTCTGTAGTTAGGGTTTCGGTGGCAGGGGTTGGTGTGAATGGCAGTCCCTTATTCTGGTGGCAGGCCTCTGCCCACCATAGGAACTCTAGGCGCAGGCAAGGTATGATAGCAATCATTGTTTCCAGGCTGTGACAATGCTGACTCCATAGACTTTTTAAATACCACTGAAGTTTCCTCATATGCAGTCTTGCATATGGAATTAGAAGAATGCAGGAGGCCATGAACTCCAAGGCTTGCAGTATTTGCCTTGCAGAAAGCAGGGTTTTTGTGGCCACCTGCTTCTAGTAGGTCACCAAATGAATTTGCTTCTCTGGCATAAGGAAAGCCATCTGGGCAGTTGTATTCAAGCTTGCATCCAGGAATGTAATTTTTTGAGAGGGTACCAGTTGTGATTTTTTTTCATTTATAGTGTACCCTAGACAAGTTAGAACCCTATTTACAAACACCATATGTTTTAGAAGAATGTCCTTGTTTTCTGCCTGAATTAGACAATCATCCAGGTATGGGTATATTTGAATATTTATTTGCCTGCAAAAGACCCTGGGCACAGTAGATAAGCCAAAGGGCAGTGCAGAGAACTGGTAATGCAAGTAGCCTGCTTTGAAGCAGAGGTATCTTCAGCAAGATTCCCTGATTGGGATATGCAGGTAAGCCTCTTTTAAATCTAGAGTTGCCAACCAGGCATCTTTGTCTAGCATAGGAAGCAACTGGTGAAGAGTCATCTTGAATTTTGGAATACCCAGAAAGGTGTTTAGAGTTGATAAGTCCAAAATTGGATGCCATGATTTGTCTTTTCTGGGTACCAGGAAAAATCTTGAATAGAAACCTTGTCCCTTTTCCTCCTCTGGTACTGGTTGAACAGCCCCCATGCTCATGAGGGAAAGTACTTGTTTCAGGGCCTCTGCCCACTGATTTGGGGGCAGGTCTGGCCATCCATTTGGAATTGGCAACGTGTGGAAATGAAATCTGTATCCCTAGGATAATATATTTAAAACCCATTTGTCCTGGGTAGTTGCCAGTTTCTTGCATGAAGAGCCAGTTTTCCCTCCAAAGGGGTGGCTAAAAGGTAAGTGTTTGGTAAGTGTAAAGGGAAGTCATTGAGACTGCTTACCATAGGGAGGTGTCTTGTTGTTTCCAGATTTGGAAGAGGAGGCACCCCATTGTTTTGTTCTGAAAGTCCCTTGGGACTGAAACCTGGTGCTTTTGGAATGTCTGGGTTTGACTTGAGTGGCTCTCGAAGGAACTGGAAAGGACCAGTTCTTAGTAGGCCAGTGCCTACTAAATCTTGGAGGTTGCACTTGTAAGAAATCTTTCACAGTTTGCATAGATTTAGCTTTATCTTCCATATTTTTTAGAACTTCTTCAGCCTTATTACCAAAGAGACGGTCCTGTTGCAAAGAAACATCCAACAATTTTGCTTTAACATGATCAGGCAGAGTTTGCTCTTTGAGCCAAGCATGCCTTCTTAGCACAGACCCAGTTACAGCAGCCCTGCAAGAGGCCTCCAAAGAATCAAAACCACATTGCAACGTATGTTTTCCAACTTCAGCTGAATGCAATAAATCCTGTAAATCTTTATTTTCTACACAGTCAGAAATTAACATAATTTTCTCTTTAAGCAGTCCCATGATATGCTGTTGATATTTTAGCATATGAAATTGACAGTTTAAAGCCCTGATTATTAAGGTTGCAGAAGTGTAAACCTTCTTACCCCATCTATCCAGCGCCCTGGAATCTCTATCAGGAGGGGTAGGATTTTTAGCAGTAGAAGCCTTAATGCCCTTGGGACCCTGAGAAATGGTTTCAAGCTCCGCAACTGGATTTTTGAAAAGGAATTTGTGAGAGTCAGGAACCCTGTAGTATCTGTCTGGCTTACAAGGAGCCGGAGGCAGAGAATCAGGAGCCACCCTAGATTCTGAAAAAACATCATCAACAATGTCTAGAACAGGAGGTATAGCCAAAGGCCTATGCCGAGGAAGAAGAATAAAATCTCCAAGTCTCTTTTTAGATTCAGAAAAATCCTGACTTTCCCAGTGGAAATGTTCCCTTAAGGCATGTAAAGTTTCCCCAAAAGAAAAATCCTCAGGGGGAGATGCAGAAGGAATGGAATCTTCTGCATCAGAGTCCTCATAAGTAGGTATAGACAATTCCTGTTCATTAGAAGAATCAGAAGAAATAGAATCCTGTTCAGAAGATTCATAGTCAATATCTTGCCTAGACCTTTTAGAAGGGGGGGGGGGGTTGGCTAACCCTGATCAGAGTAATTAAATCTTCAGCCATTTTGATCATTTGTTTCTTAGGCATAGGGGCCTACACGTGTGGCCTAGGCGTTGGTTTTTTAGACATAGGTCAAGATTTTGGCCTTAGTTTTGAAGATGGCGTTGGTCTAATATACAAATCTGTAGGCCTGAAAACACCCTCAGAAGCTGGTGCCTGCTCAGCGGCTCCAGACACATCCAAGGTAGAGACATTCACGGGTTCCATAATTGAAGCATCTCGCGGCATACCGGACTCTGAATGGGTCTCAGTAGAGGCCTGCGAATCAGAAGTACTGTGTATCGGGGGCTGCAAAAGAGCGTCACTGAGGACCAGTGAACTGGCGACTGGCTTAGGAGAAGCATCGTTGGCAGCTTTGGACCTCAACGGCCTGCCTCTGTCTTTATCTTTGTGGTTTTTAGGTATTCCGGTAGTCGGATTGCTAACTGACAACATTTCTGGATAATTAAAGCATGAGCCAAAATATTTCGAAGCAAAAATGTACAGACGTTTAATAGTGCGTTGATTAAATAAAGCACAGAACCGACAGCAAGGTACGTTGTGGTCAGGGCCTAGGCAAGGAATACAGTACAAATGGAAATCCTTATGAGGTATTTGCTTCCCACAAGTAATGCAATTATTAACTTTTACTGACATTGGTAAGGAGCAAGAAAAAGTTTCCCCAATGGGGTACTTAGCTTTTTAGTTGAAGACTTCGGTTCTGAAACTCGAAAATGAAAATTTCAGGAGTCGGCCGACCAGCACTTGCGAACTGCTTCTGCTTCGGGCACCGCGCAGCAAGAAAGACTAATGTAACAGCGTAAGCTGCATGTTTTATACCCCTGACAACCTGACGTCATGGAAGAAGGGACAGCAACTGACGCAGGACCCAAGACTTTTGTTAATCAGGCTGACTGAGGGCAAAGTACAGTTTTGTACCTACCATAAATGTAGATGTTCGAGTGCTCATAGAGCTGCAGTCATAACAGATGGGTTATCCTGCCGTCAGGCGGGTCCTCGGTTGGCCGAATTCCAAAGTCTAGGTCCGGCGTCGGTTGTTGTCGCTTCCTCCCTGACGTCAGTGCGGCAGGGATATAAAAGAGGCAGCCAACGCCATTTTCTTCAGTTTTTCTTGCCCCAGATGTCAGGTGCCCCCAGAAGGAAGGCAAACATAATGTTATGCAAAAATGCAATGTTGATAAATCAAAAACAGTAGTTGCAAGCAAATACACCATAAAAGAGTACCCATAAAAGTTATATGAAAAGGGTTTGTCATAAGGCCTGTCCTAAGAGGGGTTGGAGGGAGGGAAACCTGGACTGCAGCTGTATGAGCACTCGAACATCTACATTTATGGTAGGTACAAAACTGTATTATGTTCATCGTGCATACAGCTGCAGTCATAACAGATGGGTAGAATCCCAAAGCTAAATAAGGGTGGTAGGCACTAAGTGGAACTAGGAGGGGCTAGGATGCCCTGCAGGACTGCTGTGGCAAAACCCACTCTAGATTTAGAGTATAGTGGGAGGTGATAGTGCTTGGAGAAAGTGTGCACTGAACTCCAGGTGGCTGCTTCCAAAATATCCTTGGCAGGGACCCCCCCTGAGGAAGGCTGCAGAGGTAGCTGTGGCTCTGGTGGAGTGGGATCTGATGCATGCAGGCACAGTTTTTCCATGAAATGAGTAACAAAAGCGTATGTAGTGGGCTATCCATTTTGAAATTGTCTGTTTGGAAATAGCCTTTCCTTGAGCACCTACAGCATAGGACACAAAGAGTTGCTCAGATTTCCTGAATGGCTTTGTCCTGTCCAAATAATAACGAAGTTGTCTGTGAATGTCCAAGGAATGTAGTAGTCTTTCCCCTTTGGTCTGTGGATTAGGATAAAAGGTAGGTAAGTGGATAGTCTGATTCAAAGCTACACTGGATACTACCTTTGGCATAAAGGTAGGGTTGGTTCATAAGGAAACTCTGTCCTGATGGAAAATGATGAATGGTTGCACAGCCATGAGAGCCTGTAGCTCTGAAACCCTGCGAGCTGAGGTGATAGCCAGAAGAAAGGCGGTTTTCCATGACAAGTATTGTAACTCTGATGAAGAAGCTGGCTCGAAGGGAGGAAGGGTCAGCTTTTCCAATACGAAGTTGAGGTCCCAAGCAGGGACTGGTAGTTTCCTTGGGGGTTTTATATTCTTTGCCCCTCTGAGGAACTGCCTTAAGAGAGGATGAGAGAATAAAGGAGGAACTGTGTTGTATTGTGCAGAAATGGCTGAAGCGTGGATCTTGATGGAGGAGAAGGAAAGTCCATTGTTTAACATCTCAGCTAGGTACTGTAAAATTTGATGTATATTTATTACCCAAGGATTCTGTCCCTTCTTTTGATTCCAGGCACAAAATCGTTTCCATTTGGCGGAATAGGCCTTTCTAGTCGAAGGTCTTCTGGCCTCCAAGATGACATCCTGCACCTCCTTGGAGAGGAGAAACTGTTGTGAAATCAAGGAATTCTCCATGCAGCTAGATTTAGAGTTTTGAGATGGCTGTGAAGAGTTTTGTAGTTGTGCTGGGACAACAGAAGAGGGACTAGAGGTAGGATCCATGGTGGGGAATGTGTCAGGTCCTTCAAGAGTGGATACCAGTGTTGCCTTGGCCAGTCTGGAGCAATGAGAATCATTTTCGGCCTCTCTGCTCTGGCTTTTAATAGAACTTTGGGCAGCAGAGGAAGAGGCGGGAAGGCATAGACTGTCAATGTTGCCCAATTGACGCAAAGTGCGTCCACTTTCCAGGCCTGTGGATGATAGGTCCTTGAACAAAATTTTTTTCAACTGGCAATTTCTGTGTGTAGCCAAGAGATCTATGTCTAGCTGTCCCCATGCCTGAGTTATCTTTGTGAAAATTTGAGGATGCAACTTCCATTCGTGTGGATCTGTCATATTTCTGCTTAGGTTGTCTGCCAGTGTGTTTTCCTTCCCTGGCAGGAATTGTGCCTGTAGTTGAATTTTCAATTCCAGTGCTGTGTTCCATAGGGTCATGGCTTGCCTGCACAGGGGGTATGAATGAGTTCCCCCCTGTTTGTTTATGTACCACATCACTGTGGTGTTGTCTGTCCTTATCAATAGCTGGCCTGGATGCAGTAGGTCTTTGAAGGTCATAATAGCCTTTTGCATGGCTAGCATTTCCTTTTGGTTGATGTGAAGGAGCTTCTCTTTTCGTGCCCATTTTCCCTGAATGCACTGATTTGTCATGTGTGCTCCCCAGGCGTAGTCTGAGGCGTCTGTTGTGATGATTTGAGTTGCTTGAGGTACACAGAAAGGAAGACCTGTGTTTCTTTGGCAAGCTTGAGCCCACCACATAAATTCCTTTTGAAGGCATGGAATGAGTGGTATAATTGCTTCCAAGCTGTGGCTGTGTTGAGACCATAAGTTTTTTTAGGTACCATTGAAGTTTCCTCATATGCAGCTTTGCACATGGGATAAGTAGGATGCAAGATGCCATGAATCCCAGAGCCTGCAGGACTTTCCTTGCAGTTAGCCTGGTGTAAGTTGCCATTTTTCTGAAGTTTTGAGACAGTTGGCCTTGCTTGTCTGGCGTGAGGTAGGCCATCTGGGTAGTTGTATCCAAGTTGGCACCCAGGAAAATTATTTGTTGAGAGGATATTAGTTTTGATTTCTTTTTGTTGACTGTGTATCCCAGGAAGTTCAACATTTTTATTACAAACGCCAGGTGCTGCAGTAGTATGTCCTTGCTGTCCGCTTGGATCAGGCAGTCATCCAGATATGGGTAGATTTGTATCCCTTGTAGAAGGCGATTACTGATGCCAGGCATTTCGTAAACACTCTGGGCGCAGTAGATAAGTCAAAGGGCAATGCAGAGAATTGATAATGGGTTGAACCTGCAAGAAATCTGAGGTATCTTCTGTAATCTTGTCTGATAGGGACATGCAGGTATGCCTCCTTGAGGTCCAATGTTACCAGCCAAGACTCCTTGCCCAGCATGGGAAGAAGCTGCTGTAATGTGAGCATCTTGAATTTTGGCACCTGTAGATGTGTTTAGGATGGATAGGTCTAAGATAGGTCTCCAATCTTTGTCTTTCCTTGGTACCAGGAATAGACTGGAATAAAACCCTTGACCTTGTTCTTTTACAGGTACCTCTTGAATTGCTTTCATGTCCATGAGAGCTGCAATTTGTTTTTGGGCCTCTGCCCTTTGATTTTGTGGCAGGTTTGGCATGCCTCTCATTTTTGGAAGGGTGTGAAAGTGGAACCTGTAGCCTCTGTCTATAATGTCCAGAATCCATTTGTCTTTTGTAACAATATGCCAATTTTTTGAGAATAATGTCAGTTTTCCGCCCAAAGGTGCTGCCATTAAAGCTTTGCTTGGCAGGTATAGGGGGAAGTCATTGTGTCTGCTTTCTAAAAGACTGTGATCTATCTTCTCCACCTCTTGGGGTTGGTGCTTACCATTGTCTGGCTCTGAAAGATCCTTGAGGTTGCCCTCTACCCCTTGGACGCCTGTATCTGCCCCTTTGAGGTCTGTCTGTGGCTGGAAAGGACCAATTTTTTGAAGGCCAGTTTCTGCTGAACCGTGGAGGCTGTACTTGCAGGAAATCTTTCACTGTTTGCATTGATTTTGCTTTTTCCTCCATTTTCTTTAGCACCTCCTCTGCTTTAACACCAAACAATACATCTTTTTGAAGAGGTGCATCTAATCATTTAGCTTTGACATGATCTGGTAAGGTTTGCTCTTTGAGCCAAGCATGCCTACGTATAACAGACCCCATAACAGCAGCTCTACAGGAGGCCTCTAAAGCATCAAAACCACACTGCAAGGTATGTTTACCCACTTGCTCTGCACCATGCAACAAATCCTGCAACTCTTTTAAATCTGGTTGTTCTGGTTGTGTCATTTTGCTTTTCAGCTGAGATATCAAAAACTGTTGATACTTTAACATATGGAACTGACCAGTTTAATGCCCTCATGGTTGAAGTGGCTGAGGTGTACACCTTTTTCCCCCACCTTTCTAAAGATGTGGAATCTCTCTCTGAAGGTAATGGGTTTTTAGCAGTAGAGGCCTTAACTCCCATGGGACCCTGTGAAATAGTTTCTGGGTCAGCAGTATGGCTTTTATATAGAAACTGGTGAGAATCAGGAACCCGGTAATACCTGTCTGGTTTAACAGGAGCTGGAGGCAAAGAATCAGGATTAAGGCTGGCTTCTGTGTACACATCATCCAATATATCTAAAACAGGAGGGATAGCCAGAGGCCTATGCTGGGGGAGCAGAAGAAATTCCCTGAGCCTTTTCTTGGAATCGGAGTAATCTTGGCCTTCCCAGTGAAAGTGTTCCCTCAATGTATGCAGGGTTTCCCCAAAAGAGAAGTCCTCAGGAGGGGAGACCGAGGGAATAGACTCCTCTGCATCAGAGTCTTTGAATGGAGAATAGGCACAATCCTGGTCCTCAGATAGCTCTGAGGTAATAGAAGCTTGATCTGAGGAAGGGTAGTCTTCCTCTAATCTGGGCCTTTTATCAGAGGGGGGTTGAGAACCCCTGATAAGAGTAATCAAATCCTCAGCCATTTTAAGCATCTGTTTTTTAGGCATGGTGCCTTGAGAGGGTGTCTGAGGAACCTGTTTTTTGGTTTTCATAGCTGTTTTAGATTTAGTGAAGGCTTTAATAGAGAAGGAGGAAGGCCTGAAGACCCCTTGAGAAATGGCAGGCCTGTCTAAATTCTGAGTTTCCCCGCCAGGAGTGGCGTCGGTATCTGTAGTAGGAAAGGGGGCCGAGGAGCCTGCGACCTCGGGTACTGAAGACACCGGTAATGCATTGTCATCGGTACTCAGGGGCTGCGTAGGCGCCTCGCTGAATACCGGAGAACCGGTAGTCGGCCTTAGCGTGGTATCAGTAGGTGGTGCGGACCTCGTATACCGGTCCTTATCTTTGCATTTTCTGCTCAAAACTGGAGATGGAGTATCTGACGACATAATATAATTAAATTTTTTGTAAATCTCAGGAGCTGGCCGAGCGGCACTTGCGAACTGCTTCTGCTTCGGGCACCACGCGGCAAGAAAGACTGAAGAAAATGGCGTTGGCTGCCTCTTTTATACCCCTGCCGCACTGATGTCAAGGAGGAAGCGACGACAACCGACGCCGGGCCTAGACTTTGGAATTTGGCCGACCGAGGACCTGCCTGACGGCAGGATAACCCATCTGTTATGACTGCAGCTGTATGCACGATGAACATCCTGCCAGCAGATTACCCAAATGTAATGACTGCAACAGTGAAACATGAAAAACATCTCCACTGTGGTCATAATGACTCTGAGGGGGGTGAATAAATGGAAGCACAAGCACAATTGCTACACTGGTAGTGTATGTTTTGGGATATTGTTTGGCCAAAATACAAAAAACCCATCCCTGCAATGCAATGGTTGTAAAGGCTTCCACTCATTTGCTTTGCCACTACTGGAAATGTACAAGTCATTACTGGGCAGAAGGATCCCAAGGGCTAAGGTCATCAAAAGACACCAAATAAACATCTAAAGAATGGTCAGTGAATTGGAGTCAGCCTCCTAATAGGCACTATGCTGCTTGAGGGTTGTGCGGACATGTGGTAAAAGATCAAATCTATGCAGTTTGGAGGGGTGAAACAGTGCTGTCATGACACTCAGGTTGAATAATAATACTTTGCAGTGTGAAAGGACAATGGCAAAGGTCAAAAGGATAACAAAATCCACCATAAATGCACTACCAGAGCCCAGAATTAGAGTAGAAAAATTTATTACTGATTTCGTCCGACCAAGGGGTCATATGGATGCTGAAGTGTGGTGACAGTGTGTAGACTCTACATTTTACAGAAGGTGGTAAGGTTTCATCTGAAATATCATGTTCACTTACTGAGGTCATAAAAGAAAAGGAATTGAAGTTAGTGGAGTATGGAATGGAACGTAACTCAGTTGATATGGAAAAAGAAAATATAGATTACAAAGAAAGGTTCAGAATGAAAAAAATGTTCACAACAGGGAAAACAGGTAAAGGGAGTATATTTTGAAAGCACTGAGGAAAGATGGGCACTATCAAATTGAAGGGGAAGAACTGTAGGAGGCAAAGACATGGGTGGCAGCAGAAATGAGAAGAGTTAAGTCCAACTTCAGGAAAAATTGCATGGAGAGAAGCTGGTGGACAGAACATCTAAAAATGAGGTTCAAACATGCTTGAGTCAGTTTAAAAAAAACACAAAATGAAAAGGACAACGAAACAAGATTACATGTGACACTGAAGAGATCTGATAGACTAAGGGTCTTGTTTAGTTTGGTTTTTATTTGGGTTCCAATGCAAATACATTAAAGAAGAAAATAAAACCTGATTGGGTTACATTAAGGAGCACAGGACTAGAAACGGAGGAACATGAAGCTTAGGAAAGTAAACAGAAGCATTATGAATGAATACTTTTGGAATTAACAGACTTAACAGCATTTCAGATGTGAAGGTTTCTATCAAATGATTTGGACAGACAAGATTCATGAAAGAATAACTAGAAACTCCTATGGATAAATATCTACAAATCAGCTGGATATGACTGGATTCACCACATTTCGTTTGTAAAACAACTAACAGGATAAACTGCCTTTCAAAGTAAATCAAAACAAAGAGATGCAACACTCAAAAACATAACAACTACAGGCTTCCAAGATGGCTGTACACTGAACAACAGCTTGACTTCAGCTCTCCCAGTGTGAACACAGAAACTGAGAAAAAACAGTTAGTGGTATTGTCAACTTGAGTAAAATTCAGTCACTGACTAGTAAGCACATTGTCTACATGCCTGCAAATAAGAAATGTAGAGAACATGAAAGAGAAACAACCAGAAAAGGTGAAGAGAAAATAATGTCTAAGAGAAGGTAATGCAGGAGGAGACACACTTGGATAGGTATGAAAATGTGAATTTGATGAAGAAGGGATATCAGGAGGGGTATTCAGCAGAGTATCAAAGGATAAAGGAAAAGGGAAGTACTTACACTAATTGCTAAAGGAGCTCCAATAGTGATAAGAGTCAAAGAAAAAGATAGTCATGGTAGATTTGTGGTAGTAAGGGGCTACTGGCAAGTGAGGAGGATTACGCTGGCATGTATTTATATTCCACCTAAAACTGCTATTATGGAGTTTAAAAACATTTTAGGAAATGTACTGAAATTTCTGCAAGGAATATTACTTACAGGTGTTAACTACAGCTTGATTTGCAACAGTGAGGATGTATCTAGGGGACCTAGAAGAGAAAACATAACAAAAGGGGGTAGTTCTCTGAAAAAAATTATGAAAATACTTGGTATAGAAGACATAAATTCAATAGTAGGAACTCAGAGAATTTACATATTATTTCCCAAGGTAAAACAGGAGCATGTGCATTTAATTGAAAACTTTGACACATCCAATAACTGTTTCAGACTATGTGCCAATAATAACCAAGATAAAATGCAGGGTAATGAAGTACAAAGGAGACACTGGCACTTCCCCCACCTACCTGTTAAAAATGGAATTTAGGGAATGGGTAGCGGAAATTATTCAACAGCTGCCAGGAAAGATATAATTTCTTTAGAAGTTATAGCTAATGAGTAGTATAAAATGAAAGTGAAATTAAACTCCAAAAATACAAAAAACAGGACTTCATTGCTTTCGTCTTGAAGTTCTCAGGACTTCAGCAGATATCTGAGTACAATTAAAATAGGTGCTTTCGTCCCGAAGTTCTCAGGACTTCAGCAGATATCTGATTACAATTAAAATAAGTGCTTTTGTCCTGAAGTTCTCAGAACTTCATTGCTTTTGTCCCGAAGTTCTCAGGACTTCATCAGATATCTGATGAAGTCCTCGGAACTTTGGGGCGAAAGCAGTTATTTTAATTGTTTGTAACAATAAATCTTGGTTAGTGGTGTTTGGACAGTTTTTATGGTGTTTTTTTGTTTGTTTTTTGCAGTTTAATTTTGCATTATTCATTGGTGTTAGTAAAATGAAAGTGAAGTTTAAAAGTAGGGTAGAAATAAAAGAAAGAGAGATGTGTTTAAGAAGTAACAAGAATTATTTAGTGGGGGATGACAAAGATTAAAGTACTGTAGAATAAGGGGGATCTCACAGAAAAAGAAGAGGAGTAAATGGAGATTGCTAAAAAGAAAATAAGTGAATACCTGGATAATACGCATGAGTTTAGAAAGACTGCTGTTAAGCAACTGTTTTTTAATAATAACTCCAGAGCACAAAACCTTTTAGCACTATGACTTTGGCAACAAAAAACGTAGGCAGCATATAACAAGAAAAATAAGCAGAGATCCTATAGCGGTATTAGAGATATTTTGGAAAATTTCTGCAAAGCAGTGGAATGTGGAAATCAAGAAAAAGCACAAATTTACATATTTAGCTATTTCATGGTTAGAGGTAGATGAGGCTCTACAGAATGGATACATCCATGTGCTTTGGGTACAACAGTGCAACTGCTAGGCAACCCAGTTACTGTCAGTGTAATGGTGGTGTCATAATAGCTGTTATCCTCTAAAACAGCCTCACAGCTAACTGGCTGAGTTATTAGACGTGAGAAAGAAAACAATGTAGCGCTCACATTGTAGAGCTCAGCTTCATCTTAAAATAAAAAAGTACATTTTACTTACACCACATATAATTAACAGTACTGGTTGACTATTTTGGTCAGTTGTGACTGTAATATATAGTACTCTGATAACTCCCTACACTGAGCAATCTCACACTGTCAAAAGCTCAGAGTTCCATTCTAACTTGCAAGTTCGGGGTTGGTGGGACAAGGTGTTTATCTTGCAGACAAAAGGTACAGGATTTGATTCTCACATTTGGGAGGCATGGTTAGGCTTAAAAAAGGCTCCCTGGGGTCATTAGCCTAGTAATTATCTATGAACCCAAAAGAAATGGTGACAGTTAATAAAGTACAGTCGTATAAAATCTTACCATAACAGCAGACGTCCTTCTTTTCACTGTTGCAGTATACATTACCACTGGGATTCCTGCCAAGGCTAGCCCAATGTCCAGCCAGTATACAAAAGCCTTAATTAGCTAGGGGTGTCGTACATCAGATGTATGCTCCTGCACAGGTGTAGAGCATAAAGATGAAGTACGAACACTCACAATCCAGAACTGAAGTGTCCCAGGAGAACCACAACACTCGCTGGAAAGGAGAACATGTACATCCTGAAAAAGGAAGGAAGAGAAGGAAAAAAAAACTCTTGGCTAGAAGGAAAAATACCACCCATGGAAAAGGAGAAAAAAGAACAGTGGGTAGGAGAGATGTGGTGAATACTGCAACAGTGAAAAGAAGGACATCTACTGTTATGTTAAGATTTTACACAACTGTATTATGTCCTTCCATACCACTGTTGCAGTATTCATCACCTCTGGGAGAGTACAAAAGCTACTGAGAAGGAAGGGAGGAAGAAGAAGGCAAGGAGGAACCCTCTATAAACCCATGCCGGATAGTCTTGGCAAAACCTGCCCTGGCTCTGGAAATGACAACCAATTTATTATGCTTAGCGAATGTATGACTCAATGACCAAGTAGCTGATTCAATGATGGAGCTGGTGTCCAAATCCTTGAAGGAAGTCCCCGAGGAAGCCACTGCACTAGTAGAATGAAGCCTAACAAAAGCACACAGCTGTTTGCCCTGAAAAGAATAACCAAAAGAAATGGCCTTGGAAATCCAGGAGGAGATGGCTTGCTTAGAAACTGCCAAACCCAACATCCTGGTATGAACAAAAAACAAACAAACAAAAAGAAACTGATCAGATTAACGAAAGGCCTTTATTTTGTCTAAATAATATCTGAGCTGTCGAATCTTCTAACTAAAAGACTGTGGAGTATGGACAAAAGAAGGAAGCTGGATAGATTAAGGGACTACCTTGGACATAAAAGAAGGATTCATATGGACAGCCACCCTGTCTCTATGAAAAAAAAAGAAGGGGCTGCCATAAAGGCCTTGAGTTTAGATACCATTCTGAAAGAGATAAAAGCAACCAATAAAACACAGTATTCCAGGTGCAATGTTGCAAATAAGCAGCAGCAACAGGCTCAAAAGGAGCCCATGTCAGTTTTCGAAGGACAAAATTAAGATCCCAAAAAGGAGAAATGGGTATTCTTTGGAGTCTTATATGAAGGACACTTTTTAGAAACTGCTTGATCCTAAACCTTGAAGCCAAAGGAGGAGTAAGTGGCAGACAGGCAGAAATGGCTGACAAGTGAGTTTTCACTGAGGAATATGCCAAGCCAGCATGTAGCATTTCCCACATGTAGGAAAGAATGTGGAGAAAATATAAACAACAAAACCTAGAGATTTGTGAAAAGTATGAAAAAGAGATATGGACATGGGGAAAATAGACAGATTTGATACGGTGCAATATTTATGCAAAGGCGGAAGTCAAATTAATCAATATAAAGAAAGCAGCCCCAAAGATATTCAAAGAGAAATACATGCAAAGACATCTGGATATGGAGAATTTCTCAATAAAAAATAATATCACAAAGAAGGAATGTAGAAAATAAGATTAGTAAAGTAGAAGTTAAAAAGAGAAGTTGAAGTTATGGAGAGCCTGCAAAGTGAAGGATTTAGTGTAGAAGGTCTAACACAGGTTACATTATAGCATGATGGAACAAGTCCCCAAAGTAAGAATTAACATGAAGATCAAGAGACATCTGAAGAAGAAATATGGACATGGGAAAGAAAAAGAGATTTAATATGGTGTAATATTTATGCAAAGAAGAAAGCAAAACTAATCAATACAAAAAGAGCAGCACCAAAGATATTTGAAGAGAAACACAGGCAAAGGAATCCAGATATGGAAAACTTTACAATACAAAAAAATAAGAGGAAAATCAGAAAAGGTAATTAGTAATGGAGAAATTAAACAACTCGAAACTGAGGTTATGGAGTACCTGCGAAAAGAAGGATTCAGTGTAGAAAATCTAATTCAGAAAGCATCACAACAGGATAGAGTAATGGACATCCAAATTAAGGGGAAACCAGTGGAATGGGAAGCAATTGGTCAGGTGCCATATGAAGATATTTTGGAGCCTTCCACAGGAAACCAGTATAAACATTCACTTGAAGCTAGACAGCAAGGAAAGGAACAGGAAACTGTGGAAATTATGATACAGTCAATGCTGAGGCATGTAGGTCAATGAGTTCCATATGACAGAGCAACGGGTGGCACAGGATGAAATTGCAGATAATGTGCCACAGGAAGATGCTATAGAACTTCCTATAGAATGCCTGCAGGAAATAGAAAACAAAAAATGTGCCTTCAGTGTAGAAGAAAATGAGCTAAGAGAAGAATTGCTTGATTTAATAAAGATAGATAGGCATATTAAGATCAATGAAAGAAATAGATTGCAGAAGGTCAATAAAACCCAAAAAGTCATAAGTTTGATAAAACAAATGAACACAGTAATTAGAACTGTCCATAGAGATCCATGCAATATAACAGAAGTAAACAGGATATATTTCTGTGCTGCTAAATTAATAACTGACAAAGTTCTACCACAAAAACACAGGGTAGTGAGGGAGAGGAAGGGGAGAAACTGAATACCATCATGGAAATACTGAATAGAGAAAAAGTACAGTTTTGTACCTACCATAAATGTAGATGTTCGAGTGTATTCACTGCTGCAGTCATTACACTTGGGTTATCCTGCCGTCAGGCGGTCCCCGCAGTCAGCCAGAGTTCCAAAGTCTTGGTCCGGCGTCGGTTGCTGTCGCTTCTTCCCTGGCGTCAGTGCGCCAGGGGTATATAAGATGCAGCCGATGCCATTTTCTTCAGTTTTTCTTGCCCCAGATGTCAGGTGCCCCCAAATAGGTAGGCAATACATATTGCTAATAAAACATACATAAAAAGTAAAACCAAAACCTTCAGTTACCAGCAAATACACCACATAGGTAGTATAGGATAGAAAGGTATAGATAAGTCCCAGCTAAGAAAGAGGGGATGGAGGGAGGGTAACCTGGACTGCAGCAGTGAATACACTCGAATGTCTACATTTATGGTAGGTACAAAACTGTACTATGTTCATCGTGTTTCACTGCTGCAGTCATTACACTTGGGTTGAATCCCAAAGCTGAGGTTGGGTGGCTGGTTCTATAGAGGATTTGGGGTGGCTATGAGACCCTGCAGCACTGCAGTGGCAAAGCCAGCTCTGGATTTAGAATAAAGAACCAAGTGATAATGTTTGGAAAAGGTGTGCACTGAACTCCAAGTTGCAGCTTCCAAGATATCTTTGGTAGGTACTCCTCTAAGGTAGGCAGTTGAAGTGGCTGTTGCCTGGTGGAATGTGGCCTAATGTTGCTAGGTACAGTTTTCCCATGCTGTGTGTAGCAGAAACAGATACAGTGTCCTATCCACTTTGAAATGGTCTGCTTTGAAATAGCCTTTCCCTGTGATCCTGCAGCATATGTTACAAACAATTGCTCAGTTTTCCTGAAAACTTTTGTTTTGTCTAAGTAGAAACATAACTGCCTGTGTATGTCCAATGAATGCAGAAGTCTCTCCCCTTTATTCTGGGGATTTGGATAAAAAGTTGGCAAGTGAATAGTTTGGTTAAGAGCCACACTGGATACCACATTTGGCCTAAATGAAGGGTTTGTTCTTAAAGAAACCCTGTCTTGGTGAAAAATGATGAAAGGCTCCACTGCCATTAGTGCCTGTAACTCTGAGACTCTTTGTGCTGAGGTTATTGCCAGAAGCAGAGCAGTTTTCCAAGACACATATTTTAATTCTTCTGAATTGGCTGGCTCAAAAGGAGGTAAAGTTTGTTTTTCCAAGACAAAATTGAGGTCCCAAGTTGGTGTTGGTGCTCTCCTGGGCGGTCTTATGTTTTTGGCCCCTCTGAGGTACTGTTTTAGCAATGGATGAGAGAAAATAGGAGGATCTGTGTTGTAATGAGCTGAGATGGCAGCGGCGTGGATCTTAATGGATGAAAAGGATAGGCCTTTGTCCAACAACTCAGTTAACTCATTACATCTGAGTGACACCTCCAGGTGTATCTGCAGTTAACTCCTACTGTCGCCTCTAGGCATCAAATATTGTTTGTTCATGTTTATATGAATAATTCCAAAACCATGTTATGGACAAGGTTTTAAAAGATTTCATCTTAAAACATACACAATGGCAAACTCGCCTGCATTAATATTTGATCTCTGTCTAGTGTAGATAAAGAGATATTAACTGTTGTTCTTATGATATTAATTTATATAGATATACTTTACATTTTTCTAAATATGTCAACAACCAAGTAACACAGATGAAAAACTCCTTAGCCTCATATGAAAGCACTTAGCTAGATGAATAAAATGCTGCTGACAGTATGTGTAACTTGAGTGGTTGCTGAGATATTGTAGGTTATTTACAAAATATTACAAATGTAATAGTTACTGTGCTTACTGTGACTTATAAAATTCAGTTTAAGACCTAGAACCTAAAGAATACTACCACTATACAACTAGTTTATGGTAAAGGGTTTGCCATTTATACTGCTTTCATAACCCTATGGTTACAGATATATGAACATTTGTTTGAAATGTGAGGACATAATTTCATTTTGTCAAAAGGCTTAGGCTCCGCCCATGGGAAGTTACAGAGCAAACTTCCTGAGCTCCATTGGAGTGAATGAGTTAAGTATTGTAATATCTGAGGAATATTTGGAGCAAGAAGGTCAAAAGCTTTGAGCCTGGTTCCAGGCACAGAATCTCTTCCACTTTTCTGAATAGGATTTCCTGGTGCTAGGCCTCCTGGCCTCCAAAATGACATCCATAACAGCTTTAGAGAGAGGTGTTGTCTGCTTGACTAAGGAATCTGCCATGCAGCCAGGTTTAAGGTTTTGAGCTGGCTGTGCAGGATCTGATTGTTTTGCTGAGTCAGAAGATGAGGAATTTGAGGTAAAATCCATGGTGGGCCTTGAGCTAAGTTCTTTAAGATTGGGTACCAGTGCTGGCATGGCCAGTCTGGGGCAATCAGGATCAGGATCATTTGTGGCTTTTCTTGTCTGGCTTTTAGGAGTACCTTTGAAAGGAGAGGCAGTGGTGGGAAGGCATAAACTTTTAGGCTTTTCCAGCTGAACGAAAGAGCATCCACTTTCCATGCTTGTGTGTGGCAAGTCCTTGTCCAGAATTTGTGTCATTGGCAATTCATTGGGGAGGCAAAAAGATCTATGTCTGGGCACCCCCATTTTTGCGTTATCATGCTGAATACTTGTGGATTTAATTTCAACTAGTGAGGATCCATGATGTTTCTGCTTAAGTCGTCTGCCAGAGTATTTTTCTTTCCTGGCAGGAACTGTGCTTGCAGATGAACTTGATAGTTTAGAGCTGTGTTCCACAAGGTCATGACTTGTCTGCAGAGGGGATAAGAATGAGTGCCCCCTTGCCTGTTTATGTACCACATAACTGTGGTGTTGTCTGTCTTTAGTAATAGTTGTCCTGGGTGCAGAAGGTCCTTGAAAGCATTTTGTACAGCTTGCATCTCTTTTTGATTGATGTGAAGATGCATTTGGTCTGCGTTTCACTTGCCCTGAATACATTTTCCTGCCATGTATGCTCCCCAGGCATAATCCGAAGCATCTGTTGTTAGTGTCTGCCTGGCTGTGGGTAGAGTGAAAGGCTGTCCCTTGTTGCGGTGACATGCCTGCGCCCACCATCGAAACTCCTGTTGTAGGCAGGGAATAAGTGGTATTACTGTTTCCAAACTGTGACAGTGTTGAGTCCAAACACTTTTTAGGTACCATTGTAATTTCCTCATATGCAGTCTGGCATATGGTATTAGTAGTATGCAGGACGCCATGAACCCCAAGGCCTGCAGAATTTTTCTTGCAGGGAGATGGGTTGTTGTTGCCATCAATTGAAAGTACTGAGTCAGTTGTCCTTGCTTGCCTGGCGTGAGATGAGCCATCTGGGCCGTTGTATTTAGGCTGGCACCCAGGAATATAATCTGTTGCGAGGGCACTAGTTTTGACTTCTTTTCATTTAGTGTGTACCCTAGAGAAATTAGCAACCTTTTCACAAACGCCAGAAGCTGTAGAAGAATGTCCTTTGTCTCTGCTTGAATGAGGCAGTCATCCGGGTATGGATATTTTTGAATTCCTTTTTGTCTGCAAAATGCAATTACTGGTGCCAGGCACTTTGTGAAGACCCTGGGCGCAGTAGATAAGCCAAAGGGCAGTGCAGAGAATTGGTAGTGCATTGTACCAGCTTTGAATCTGAGATATCTTCTGCAATTTTGTCTGACAGGGACATGCAGGTATGCCTCTTTGAGGTCCAGAGTAACAAGCCAAGCCTTCTTGCCCAGCATGGGTAGAAGCTGCTGTAATGTCAACATTTTGAATTTTGGAATATCCAGGTAAGTATTCAGAATTGAAAGGTCTAGTATGGGCCTCCAGGCCTTGTCCTTTCTGGGGACCAGGAAGAGTCTTGAGTAAATTCCTTGCCCTTGTTCCTGTTGTGGTACTTTTTGAATAGCTCTCATGTCCATAAGGGCTGAAATTTGTTTTTCTGCCTCTGCCTATTGATTTTGTGGCAGGTCTGGCATTCCTTTTAGCCTTGGTAAAGTATGAAAGTGGAATCTGTAACCTTGAGACACAATATTCAGGACCGATTTGTCTTGGGTGATTGTTTGCCAGTTTTGAGATAAAAGTGCTAGTTTTCCCCCTAAGGGGGCTTCCAAAAGGGACGTGCTTGGCGTATGAAGGGGAAAGTCATTGTGACTGTTTCCTTTAAGGTTGAGAGTTGTCCTCACCACCTTTTGGGGTTGAGGCGCCCCACTGTTGCTGTCTGTTTCCCAATGGAAATGCTCCCTCATGGTATGTAAAGTTTCCCCAAAAGAATAATCCTCAGGAGGAGAGGCTGAAGGGATAGATTCTTCAGCATCAGAGTCCTCCTAGGGGGGTAGAGAGTATCCCTGGTCTGAAGAGGAATCAGAGGAAATGGAAGCCTGATCAGAGGAGTCATAGTCTGTATCCCACCTAGCCCTTTTCTCAGAGGGGGATGGGAACCCCTGCTAACAGTAATGAGGTCTTCGGCCATTTTGAGCATCTGTTTCTTAGGCATGGAGGACTGTCCAGGAGAATGTTGTACTTGTTTCTTTGTCTTTAATGGTACCTTTGTCTTGGCTGTTGTCTTAATGGTAAGTTGTGAAGGTCTGAGAACACCCTCAGAAGCCGATGCCTGCTCAGCGGCTCCGGACCCATCTGAGGGATTAGTTTCCGTAGGCCCAATACCTTGAGTTTCCAGAGGCCTAGATGTCTCCACATGGGAGTTGGGAGCGGCCTGTGGCCTGAGGTAGCGGGTGTCAGGGGCTGCGAAAGCGCCTCACTGAGAACCTGCGAACCGGTGACTGGCCTAGAAGAGGTTTTGTCATCGGTTTTGGACCTCGGATGCCTGTCTTTATCCTTGTCTTTGTGTTTTTTTGGTATTGAAGTCATTGGCTGATCCGACGGCATCGTATAATTGAACCTTCGGCCAAAGTAGTGTAAAGCAAAATCAAAACGTCTTTTTATAGTATGTTTGTTAACTCTAGCACAAAACCGACAACTAGTGACATTGTGATCAGGGCCTAGGCATGGAATACAGTAAGAGTGGAAGTCCTTTATGAGGTATTTGCTTCCCAGAAGAAATACAATTATTAACTTTTTCAGACATCGGTCTGAGGCAAGAAAAAAGTTTTCCCAATGGGGTACTTAGCTTTATTGAAGACTTCGGATCTGAAATTCGACTTCGAAAATCTCAGGAGTCGGCCGACCGGCACTTGCGAACTGCTTCTGCTTCGTGTACCGCGCGGCAAGAAAGACTAAAGAAAATGCCGTCGGGTGCATCTTATATACCCCTGGCGCACTGACGTCAGGGAAGAAGCGACAGCAACTGACGCCGGACCAAGAATTTGGAACTCAGGCAGACTGCGGGACCGCCTGACGGCAGGTTAACCCAAGTATAATGACTGCAGCAGTGTAACACGATGAACATCTAGAAAAAGGAAGAATGGTCATAGAGTACAGTTTTGTACCTACCATAAATGTAGATGTTCGAGTGCTAATACAGCTGCAGTCATAACAGATGGGTTCTCCTGCCGTCAGGTGGGTCCTCGGTCAGCCGAATTCCAAAGTCTAGGTCCGGCATCGGTTGTCGTCGCTTCTTCCCTGATGTCAGTGCGACAGGGGTATAAAAGAACCAGCCGACACCATTTTCTTCAGTTTTTCTTGCCCCAGATGTCAGGTGCCCCCAGAAGGAAGGCAATACGTAAATTTATGTAATAATGCAATGCAATATAATCAAAATACAGTAGTTGCAAGCAAATACACCATAAATGAATACCCCAATCAGGTTGTATGAGGAGGTGTTAGCCAATAGGCCTGTCCCAAGAGGGGAAGGAGGGAGGGAAACCTGGACTGCAGCTGTATTAGCACTCAAACATCTACATTTACATCTACATTTATGGTAGGTACAAAACTGTACTATGTTCATCGTGCATACAGCCGCAGTCATAACAGATGGGTAGAATCCCAAAGCTAAAAAAGGGGTGATAGGCACTAGGTGGAACTAGGAGGAGCCAGGATGCCCTGCAAGACTGCAGTGGCAAAGCCTGCTCTAGTTTTGGAGTATAATGGTAGGTGGTAGTGCTTGGAGAAGGTATGCACAGAACTCCAAGTGGCTGCTTCCAAAATATCTTTGGTAGGAACTCCTCTGAGGAAAGCTGCAGAGGTAGCTGTGGCCCTTGTGGAGTGAGATCGGATGCCTGCAGGGACAGTTTTACCATGAAAAGAGTAACAAAAGCGTATGCAGTGGGCTATCCATTTTGAGATTGTCTGTTTGGAAATTGGCTTCCCTTGAGCTCCTATGGCATAGGACACAAAGAGTTGTTCTGATTTTCTGAAAAAGGCTTTCTTCTGTCCAAATAATAGCGCAGCTGTCTGTGGATGTCTAAGGAATGTAGTAGTCTCTCCCCTTTGTTTTGAGGATTAGGGTAAAAGGTAGGTAAGTGGATAGCCTGATTCAAAGCTACCCTGGATACCACCTTTGGCATAAAGGACGGGTTGGTTCGTAAGGAAACTCTGTCCTGATGGAAAATGATGAAAGGCTGCACAGCCATGAGGGCTTGTAGTTCCGATACGCTGCGAGCTGAGGTGATAGCCAGAAGGAAGGTTGTTTTCCAGGACAAATATTGCAAATCTGTTGAGGCAGCTGGCTCAAAAGGAGGCAAGGTCAGCTTTTCTAGAATGAAATTGAAGTCCCAAGCAGGTATTGGTTGCTTCCTTGGGGGTTTTATATTCTTAGCCCCTCTGAGGAACCGTCTTAAGAGGGGGTGAGAGAATAAAGGTGGATCAGTGTTGTATTCTGCAGAAATGGCTGAGGCATGGATTTTGATGGAGGAGAATGAAAGTCCACTGCTTAGCAGCTCAGCTAGATACTGTAATATTTGAGGTAAATTCAGTTTTCCAGTATTCTGGCCCTTTTTCTCATTCCAGGCACAAAACCGTTTCCATTTTGCGGAGTAAGCCTTTCTAGTAGACGGCCTTCTGGCCTCCAAAATGACATCCTGCACGTCCTTGGAGAGTAGGGTCTGTTGTGAAGTTAAAGAATCTTCCATGCGGCCAGATTGAGTGTTTTCAGCTGACTGTGAAGAGTTTTGAAGCTGGGCTGAGTCAGAAGAAGAGGCATTAGAGGTAGGATCCATGGTGGGGAATGCGTCAGGCTCCTCAGGAGTGGGTACCAGTGCTGTCTTGGCCAGTCTGGAGCAATGAGAATCATCTTTGGTCTGTCTGCTCTGGTTTTTAATAGAACTTTGGGCAGCAGAGGAAGAGGTGGAAAGGCATAAAGTGTCATTGTTGTCCAACTGAAAGAGAGAGCGTCTACTCTCCAGGCCTGTGGATGAAAAGTCCTTGAGCAGAATTTTGTCAATTGGTGATTTTTGTGGGAGGACAAAGAGATCTATGTCTGGCCTTCCCCATGCTTGAATGATCTCTGTAAAAACTTGAGGATGCAACTTCCATTCGTGTGGATCTGTCATATTTCTGCTTAGGTTGTCTGCCAGCATGTTTTCCTTGCCTGGCAAGTACTGTGCTTGAAGTTCGATTTGTAATTCCAGAGCCATGTTCCAAAGTGACATGGCCAGCCTGCATAGGGGGTATGAATGGGTTCCTCCCTGTTTGTTTATGTAACACATTACTGTGGTGTTGACTGTCCTTATCAATAGTTGACCTGGATGCAGAAGGTCTTTGAAAGCTATAATAGCATTTATTACTGCTAGTATTTCCTTTTGATTGATGTGAAGGTGCTTTTCTTTTTGGGACCATTTGCCCTGAATGCACCGATCTGTCATGTGCACCCCCCAGGCATAGTCCGAGGCGTCTGTTGTGATGACTTGATTTGCTTGAGGCTTGCAGAATGGGAGACCTGTGTTTGTTTGGCATGCTTGAGCCCACCAGAGAAATTCCTTTTGAAGACATTGAATTAGTGGTATTATTGTTTCCAAACTGTGGCTGTGTTGAGACCATAGGTTTTTCAGGTACCATTGAAGTTTCCCCATATGCAGCTTTGCACATGGGATTAGTAGGATGCAAGATGCCATGAATCCCAGAGCCTGCAGGAATTTCCTTGTAGTCAGCCTGGTGAAATTTGCTAGTTTTCTGAAGTATTGAGTTAGTTGCCCCTGTTTCTCTGGCGTGAGGTAGGCCATCTGGGTGTTTGTGTCCAAGTTGGCACCCAGGAAAATTATTTTCTGAGAGGGTATTAGCCTTGATTTCTTTTTGTTGACTGTGTATCCCAGAGAATTCAACATTATTACAAAAGCCAGATGTTTCAGAAGTATGTGCTTGCTGTCCACTTGGATCAGGCAATCGTCCAAATACGGGTATATTTGTATCCCTTGAAGTCTGCAGTAGGCAATTACTGATGCCAGGCATTTCGTGAATACTCTGGGCACAGTAGATAAGCCAAAGGGCAATGCAGAGAATTGATAATGGGTTGAACCTGCAAGAAATCTGAGGTATCTTCTGCAATTTTGTCTGATTGGGGCATGCAGGTATGCCTCCTTGAGGTCCAATGTTACCAGCCAAGACTCCTTGCCCAGCATGGGAAGAAGCTGCTGTAATGTGAGCATCTTGAATTTTGGCACGAGTAAAAATGTGTTTAGGATGGATAGGTCCAAAACAGGTCTCCAATCTTTTCCCTTCCTTGGTACCAGGAATAGTCTGGAATAAAAACCTTGACCTTGTTCTTGAGTAGGTACCTCTTGAATAGCTTTCATGTCCATGAGATCTGAAATTTGTCTTTGTGCCTCTGCCCTTTGATTGTGAGGCAGGTTTGGCATGCCTCTCATTTTTGGAAGGGTGTGAAAATGGAATCTGTAGCCTCTGTTTATAATGTCCAGGATCCATTTGTCTTTTGACACAATATGCCAATTTTTCGAAAATAATGCCAGTTTTCCACCTAAGGGTGCTGCCATTTGAGCCTTGCTTGGCATGCAAAGGGGAAAGTCATTGAGTTTGCTTTCTGAATGGCTGCAAACTATCCTCACCACCTCTTTGTGAAGGAGCTTGCCATTGTCTGCCTCTAAATGATCCTTGAGATTGCCCTCTGCCCCTCGGGCGCCTGTATCTACCTCTTTGGGGTCTGTCCGTGGCTGGAAAGGACCAATTTTTGGAAGGCCAATTTCTACTGAAATGTGGAGGTTGTACCTGTAGAAAATCTTTCACTGTTTGCATTGATTTAGCCTTTTCCTCCATTTTCTTTAATACCTCCTCAGCTTTAACACTAAATAATACATCCTTTTGTAGAGGGGCATCTAGTAATTTAGCTTAGACATGATCTGGTAAGGTTTGCTCCTTGAGCCAGGCATGTCTACGTATGACTGATCCTGTAACAGCAGCTCTACATGAGGCCTCTAGAGCATCAAAACCACATTCAAAGGTATGTTTACCCACCTGTTCTGCACTATGCATCAAATCCTGCAACTCCTTCAAGTCTGGTTGTTCAGTTTGAGACATTTTGCTTCTCAACTGCGATAACAGAAACTGTTGGTACTTTAACATATGGAACTGGCAGTTTAATGCCCTCATGGTTAAGGTGGCCGAGGTGTATACCTTTTTTCCCCACCTTTCTAAAGATCTGGAATCTCTCTCGGAAGGTAATGGATTTTTAGCAGTGGAGGCCTTAATTCCCTTGGGGCCCTGTGAAATAGTTTCTGGGTCAGCCGCATGGCTTTTTTATAAAAATTGGTGTGAGTCAGGAACCCGGTAGTACCTGTCAGGCTTGACTGGGGCTGGAGGTAAAGAGTCTGGGTTAAGGTAGGCCTCCGAATACACATCATCTAGTATGTCTAAGACAGGAGGTATAGCCAGAGGCCTGTGCTGAGGTAGCAAGAGAAAATCCCTAAGCCTTTTCTTGGAATCTGAGTACTCTTGGCCTTCCCAGTGGAAGTGTTCCCTCAAGGTATGCAAGGTTTCCCCAAATTAGTAATCCTCTGGGGGGGAACAGAGGGAATGGACTCCTCTGCATCAGAATCTTCAAAAGGGGAATAAGAATGTTCCTGTTCATCAGACTGCTCTGAAATAATGGAGGCCTGGTCAGAGGAGGGGGATTCTTCCTCCACTCTGGGCCTTTTGTCCGGGGGGGGGGGTTGAGAACCCCTGATAAGAGTAATTAAATCCTCAGCCATTTTAAGCATCTGCTTTTTAGGCATGGGGCCTGGAGAAGGGCCCTGTGTAGCTGGTCTCTTAGAATGCATGGCTGCTTTAGACTTAGTGAAAGCCTTGATAGAAAAAGAAGAGGAAGGTCTGAAGACACCTTGAGAGGAGGCAGATCTGTCTACATTTTGAGTTTCACCACCAGGAGTGGCTTCGGTATCTGTAGTCGGGGTGTGGGCCAAGGAGCCTGCGACCTCGGGCACAGTAGACACCGCCAATGAAGTGTCGTCGGTAGGCAGGGGCTGCGTAGGCGCCTCGCTGAGAACCGGACCACCTGTAGTCGGCTTTGGCGTGGTGTCGGTAGAGGCCGTGGACCTCATGTGTCGGTCCTTATCTTTGCGGTTTTTTAGACAAAACTGGAGTCGGAGTATCCGACGACATAATGTAGTTAAATTTTTTAGCAAAATAGTGCTGGGCGAACTCCGCCCGACGCTTAATGGTGCGTTTGTTGAAAGTGGCACAAAAACGACAGACCGAGACGTCGTGGTCTGGGCCTAAGCAAGGAATGCAGAGGGAATGAAAATCCTTATGCGGTATTGGCTTCCCACATGAAATACAATTATTAGCTTTGTCTGACATCGGTCTGAGGCAAGAAAAGTTTCCCCAACGGGGTACTTAGCTTTCAAGAAGACTTCGGTTGCAAACTTTTCGTAATTTCAGGAGCTGGCTGACCGGCACTTGCGAACTGCTTCTGCTTCGGGCACCGCGCGGCAAGAAAGACTGAAGAAAATGGCGTCAGCTGGTTCTTTTATACCCCTGTCGCACTGACGTCAGTGAAGAAGCGACGACAACCGACGCCGGACCTAGACTTTGGAATTCGGCCGACTGAGGACCCGCCTGACAGTAGGAGAACCCATCTGTTATGACTGCAGCTGTATGCACGATGAACATCAGCCTGAAAGTCAGAGACTCTTTCCAAAAGTCAGCATCACCAACAAACAATTTTCCAGGTAAACAATTTCAAAGTGGAAGTGGTTGCTGGTTCAAAAGGTGGCCTAGTCAGCTTTTGAAAAACATAGTTCAGGTCCCAAGAAGGAAGAACAGGTTTTCTTGGAGACCTAGTATGATGGATGCCTTTTAGAAACTGTTTGACCACAAATCTAAAAGAAAGTTTTGGACCCAGTGGCAGACAGACAGAGATGGCTGACAAATGAGCTTTAGCAGAAGAGTTTGCTAAACCAGAACTGAGCAACTGACATACATAGGAAAGAACAGTAGGAATTCCTACAGAAAGAGGGTCCTGTTCAATGCTGTGACAGCAGAAAAAATATTTTCCACTTAGCTACATAAGATTTTCTAGTAAGGGAATTTTGCCTCCTGCAAAACCTGAACCACGTCCTCAGAAAAAAGGTGTCAGAAAGGAATCAAAACTCGGTAGGGTAAGAAAATGAGGATAAATAAGAGTGGTCTTGTCATGTGTGAGGTGCTCCATCCTATGGGACAATTTGTAATGATTGTACCTGCCCAGGGGAAAGAAAAAGGGAAATTAATGCAGTCTTGGCCAAATGGGAGTCACCAACAAGATTTTGGGCATATCCAACATAACCTTGTGGAGGACCTTTGGCAACAAAGGAAGAGGGGGGAAATGCATACAGGAACATCCTTCTCCAACACAAAGACACCAACACAGAGACATGGTACTCAGTTTCCAAGCCAGAGGACTAGGCACTCTAGAACAGAACTTGCTGAGTTGTCTGTTCTGTGAGGTGGCAAACTGTACATCAGTGGGGTACTATGGTAGATTCACGTAAAAAAAAAAAAACTTTCTGAGCAACATTCACTCATGAGGATCAGCTCTGCATCTGTTCAAAGTGTTCGCCACTCCATTCTTATTTGTTTGAGGGAACACAGACTGCATGAAGAATCAACTGGTGGTGAATGGGAAAGTACAATGCTATGAGGGCTAGTCTGTAAAAGCAGTAAGACTTTGTAGTCTCTTGCTACTTTATATACTGCATAACAGTGGTGTTCTCCATAAAGACCATGAGTAGTCCTGGAGACCAAAGGTAATGCTGGGCCTGAAGAGTCAGGATCAAAGTCATTATTTCCTTGATACTCATGTGCTTGGACACCTCCTGAGGAGACCAAAATGCCTGGACCCTGATGCTGCTCGAAATGCCCCCCAAATAAGCTCCCCAAGCAAAATCTGAAGCATATGTAAGTAGCTCTTGAGTAGATAAATGAACCAGAAAAGCAAGATATGAATTTAGATATATCTGGTTGAGTCACCAATCAAAATGCCTTTCTTAGGCAATGAACAGAAATATTCAGAAGTCCATAGGATGACAATGCTAAAGCCAAATTGCCTTCAGATACCACTGGAACTTCCTCATATGGAGTCTGGCAAATGGAACCACTGGGATAGTGGATGCCATGAACTCCAGGGATGTTAGAAACTCATTTGCTGTGGTCTTTTGAAAAGGAAGAAGGTAGCAAAAGAAGGTTGTCAAAGAGAGAACCTTGGAATGAAGAGGGAAAAAAGTTGTCACAGTAAGAGGTTGAATTCTGCTACCAAAGAAAACCTGATCCTGAGAAGGTGCCAGAACGGACTTTTTTTAGATTTGCAGTGATGCCCAAACTGTGAAGCAGAAGCATTGCGAACTCCCAATCAAGCAGGAGTGTCTGCTAAGTAGGAGCTTGAATGAGAACGTCATCCAGATAAGAAAATATATGAATGCCAATAAGTCTGTAAATGGCTATGACAGTGGGTAGACATTTGGTAAACACCCTCAGGGCTTTAGAAAGATCAAATGGCAAAGCAGAGAACTGATAATATGAGGAAGATAGAGAGAACCATTAAAACATCCTGAAAAGAGGATGAATAAGAAAATGGAGATCATCCTTCAAATTTAAAGGCAGAAAGGTCTGAGGTAGAAGCAATGGAAATAGAGTCTGAAAAATTAGCATTTTGAAAGAGGGAACTTTCAGAAAACTGTTGAGAAAGGAAAGATCTAAGACAGGTCTCCAAGAACCCACCTTCCTGGGAACTAAAGACATCCAGAATAGAAGTACTTGCCCTTCAGGCAAGCAGGAAATGCCTGAAGACTGCCCTGGGGCAAAACACATTGAATCAACAGTGGAAAATAAGGCAACTATCAAGGAAGAAACTAAGGAATACCTGAAAAGGGAGGAAGGGACTTCCACACCATTTATGTAGCACTTGTGAATAATAGACAGTCTGTTGTAATTCTCAGTCAAATGGGAAAGGGCAGATACAGTCTTTGAAAGAGAGGAATCTGGCTGAGAAAAAAGAGAAAGATAAGTCATACCAAAACAGGTTTGTCTGGAATAGACTTTTGCCCTCCAAAGTCATGACGTTGTTTCTCAGGAAAAGTCCTTTTAGTGGACCGTCTACCCTTTGTAGGCTGTCTGGGTGCCTACATACAAAAGGACATGGTTTGGAAAGATAGTTCTTCTACCACTTAGGAAAATGGGAAAGAAAAATCTGATAAGATTGTGCTAGACAGTCAAGAGGAGAAGGTTAACACCCTTACTACACCTCAAGCAACACATAGCCCTTCTAAACTCACACCATCAACACCCTTACATAGCAACACTAAACCCTCATATGCGGAGGCCCTTAACAGTAACCTGCCCAAGCAACAAGGACCTCCACAGCTGAAACGCAATCAAACACCAATCACAACCAAAGTGTCACATAGCTCACAACACCAGTGTGCCACCCAACAACAGCCCCTAAGGCAAGACAACGTACTCAACACTTTAGTCATAGGTGACTCTATAGTCAGACAAACTTATTTCCCACTCACCAGGCTGAACAAGGAGAAAAATACAGTCAGCTGCCTGCCGGGTGCCAGCATCCACCACATAAAGCATGCACTCAAGTCACTCCACAACAAGTACTAATATGACTCTGCCATTGTCCATGTTGGAGTGAATGACTTGAGATGTACCTCCCTGGACTACATGAAAAGAGACATGGAAGAGGTCTCGGATCATGTGGCCCAGGCATGTATGACCCTAGCCCTGAGTAGCATCCTGCCTTCACCCAGAATGATATCACAGTATAAGGACAAAATGATTGACTTCAACAATTGGCTAAGCTTCTGGTGTCATTCAATGGGGATCCAGTATCTGTATGCCTGGGACGACATGATCGACAGACCATGTCGTCCCAGGCAGGCAAATACTGGTGTAATTCAAAGGGGATCCAGTATCTGTCTGCCTGGGACGACATGATCGACAGACACCGATGCTTTGCCAGAGATGGTCTGCACCTGTCACCCCTGGGATTCAGGTTACTGGCTAAGGCTCTGCCACCCCTATAGTGCCTTTTTTAGGCAAAGTTTAAAGGACAAAACCACCACTTTAACAGGTACAAGCATGCAAAATCTGAAGGCAATGCTACTCGATGCTAGAAGTCTAAACGTCAAAATGCACTTTCTCTCGAGACACTCCTAAAAATAGAGGACATCGATATCTGTGCAGTAACTGAGACCTGGTTCAAGGCTTCAGAGAACACCCCTGCAATACCAGGCTACAATTCTTACCACACTTTTCGGCCACCAAACCAGGACCGAAACACTAAAGGTGGAAGAGTGTCCATATTCACCAAGGATATTCACACCACTAGGCTACTTGCCCAACACAATGTGTCTGAAATTCTCCAGGTGCAACTAACACTAGGTAAGACTGCAATCCAAACTGTAGCTTGCTACAGATCCCCCCACCATGCCCCAATATTCTCACTACACCTTTCTAAACATACTGGAAAATATTAAGATACAACCAAATAACCTAATACTGGGTGATTTCAACTACCCTGCCATTAACTGGGAAAACTACTCATGTACCAACACCTTTGCCCAACGGTTCTTGGAATTCATAAATTCCAATGCCTTGGATCAACTAATCCATAGTCCCACCAGGGGCTCCAATATCCTAGAGCTGGTCATTACCAAGATGGGAAATCGATGCTCCACACCTATGGTCACTCCCTCGTTGGTCAGGTCTGACCATAAGCTAATCACCCTTGACATCCACATCCCTCCCCCACCCCCCCAGTAAGGAAACCTCTGTAAAAAAACTTTTCTAAAGCCAGCTTCATGCTACTCAATCAGAAGTGACAAACTTCATGACACCCATGCAGATGGGAACTGAAAGTTCGACTGCTGAATCCTATACTAAGGCACTGTATCAGCACATCTACTCGTGCATGAATCGAGCCATCCCAAACAAAACCAAGACGCTTTCCTCCAAAAAAGGAAGCCAATCTGGTGGCCCCCTACCATAAATAAACTTTACAACAAAAGGAAGAAACTGTTGCAGAAAAGAGAAAAATCCCAGGATGCAAAAAACTCCCTTACCAACCTCAGTAAGAAGTTGAGATCCCTCATAAAATCCTCCAAAGCTAGTTACGAAAACAAAATTGCCAAAGATTCCACAGACAACCACAAGGCATTCTATAGCTATATCAAGAATCTAAATGGCAATGCTCAGATCTGCTCTGAGCTACAACAGAATGGCATTAAATACACTGATCCCAAGGATATTGCCAATATCCTGGCATATCGATTCAGTGCCAACTTCACCCCCCTCTCACGCCCTAAACGGCCTATCTCAATACCGAAAGATTGCCAAATTCTGGCAAGAACGACCACACAGGTAAAAAATGCACTCTCCAAAGCTAGAAATACAGCATCCATGGGACCAGACAACATCCTGGGCTGTGTACTACATGAACTACAAAATGAAATGGCAACTCACCTAAGTGACATGTTTAATCATAGCCTCACCTCAGGCTTTGTGCCCACTGAGTGGTGCACAGCTACAGTTATCACACTCCACAAGGGGTGATCCACCTTTCAATCCTGTGAACTACTGCCCCATCAGTCTGACGAGCCTGATCTGCAAGGCCATGGAAAGTATTATCATGGAACTTATAAACAGAGACATTGGCAACCTTCAGACACTGGACCCCACCCAGTCTGGGTTCATGAAGGGCCGATCTTGTCTCCTGAACCTGACTGACTTCTTTGAATCAGACTCCAGAGCTGTGGACGAGGGTAAAGCGGTCCAAACAGCCTATCTGGACCTCACCAAGGCCTTCGACACCATCCCCCACTCTGGAATCATAGATAAACTTGCTAAGCTGGGCATTAATCCGTACGTCACGCGATGGGTTGCCAACTGGCTTACTGACAGAACCCACACTGTAAAAGTAGCCGACTCCAAATCCAGCTCCAGGCAAGTGGAGTACCTCAGGGTTCAGTCCTGGGACCGCTCTTGTTTGGCATCTAATTCTCTGAAGTACAGTCCAACACTAAGGGACTCTGGCTAACAAAGTTTGCAGATGACTGCAAACTGGGAGCCATTACTGAATCCCCAAATGATGTGGATATTCTACAAAAGGCCCTTACAGAAACAGATGCTTGGTGCCAGACCCATGGGCTCAAGCTCAATGCCAAGAAATGTATAGTTATCCCCTTTGGAAAAAAAAAAAAACATGTACCTGTGAATTACCACATAGGTGGCAGTACACTAAACACTGAAAGTGTGATAACAGACTTAGGAACACAGGTGGACAGTGGTCTCACCTTCGATAACCACATCGCCATAACAGTCAGGAAATCCTTCTATGTGGCACACCTCATCACTAAGGGCTTTTCATCCTGAAAAAAGGAGGATATTTGTCCGACTGTACTCATCCCTCATTAGACCCATTATAGAATACAACTCCCCATTTGGTATGTACTTCTCAAAACATCTGCAGCAACTGGAAAGGCCGCAGAAATATCTCACTAAAAGAATCACAGGCCTAAAGCAGAAGCCCTATGCTGACGGTCTAAAAAACTCCAGCTATACTCTGTCGCATATCATCTACTCAGAGGCGATTTCTGGTTAACATACAAGGCCATGTCAAACCCAGAGCTGTTGGACATGCTACACTTAAAGAAATCCCAACCCCTCAGAGACACATGCTCCAGGGATCTAAACCTTGTCATCATAATGAACAAAACATGCTGGAGGGATAGTTTCCTGACCCAGAGCCTCCACAGACTCTGGAATAGACTGCCCATACATGTCAAGCAGAGCGCCTCTTTGGCCCTCTTCAAAAGGAACCTTGACGATTGAATGGGAGATAGGAAATTCACCCCGGGGATCACGTCAGTCGCTCTGCTAGACAGGGGTCCAAGGAAGTAAATATTTTGGGAAGAAATAGCCAAGGAATTGTTATGGCTATGCTTGTATAGGCCCTAGGGCTGATAGAGAGTACCAATTTATGAAACTATAAATTTCTTGCATAACCTTCACTTGTCCTGTAACTTTTTAAAGAGGTCTACAGAAGTAGAACCAAACAAATTCTGAGTATCCAGAGGTGAGTCTAACAATTTAGCTTTGATATCCTGTAGAAGGGACTGAAGCGTAAGCCAGGAACACCTCCTAATAACTGACCCTGATGCAGCCGCCCTTGAAGAAGTATCAGCAACATCAAAGCTACACAAGATCAAATGTCCAGCTACCTGGGAAACAGAACTGAGTAAAGAAAGAGCTAAGGCATTGCTACTAGAATCAAACATATCAACCAAGACTTACACCAGTTTGGAAAGTAGAGAAGGCACATATCTGGTCATATGTGTTAGACAGCTGATGGCTCTACAGGCCAAAGTAGCAGAATTACACACCTTCTTTTCATACCTATCACTGGCTCTGTTATCTTTATCTGTTGGCAAGACTTTACAAGAAGAAAGAAATTTAGTGGATTGTCGGCAAAGAGAGAAATAACAGAGAGACCTGAGGCAGGATAGTTATAAAGAAACTTGCTAAGCCTAAGGAATCATAACACCTGTCAGTCTGTCTATCTTTTTTCTTTTTTTAGGAGCAAGAGGTTAACACTCATGGGCTTGAGAAGCAGATCTAAAAATGTCTAACAGAGCTTCAAACACAGGAGGCAATGCAGAAGGTCTAGGAGAATCCATCAGAAGGACATTATAATACCTCTTTTGAATAACAGACGTCTGAGAGATTTCCCACTAAAAACGTTGCATGGTTTTAAGGACAGTATCCCAAAGGAAAGTTCTTCCATAGGGGATTCAGGGGAAAGGGAGTACTCTTCCTCAAACCCAGTGTAAGAAATGAATGAATCTGAGAAGAATAAAATAAAGACTCATCCCCGGAATCTAACTCATCTGCTTCATCACAAGCCCTAGTCTTTTTTAAAGGAGTGGGGAAGGAGGAGGAATACCTGCAGAAGAAAGGACCGAAATCCCATGATGAGGCTTCAAGGCCATCAGGGCTTTAAAAAGACCTTGGGTAATGTCTTGCCATTCTTTGTGGGGGTCATTAACAATAGAAGTGATATGCCTAGTTTTCTAATTATTTTTAACAGTGTCATCTGCCTTGACAAGCTTCAAAATTTCTGAGCCCTGATGTACTGCTATTAAAGAACTTGGGACTTCTTCCTAAACATAAATTTGTAGAATCCTCCCAGGGCCTTCTGAGATTCCCAGTCAAGGTTCTACATTCTTGTCTTCATCAGATGTCAAGTCTGCCTCAGTGGACAGCATGCCCCATATAGGCCTATAAAGGGGTCTCAACAGCAGAAGTAGGCATCTGAATTGGACAGTCCACAGTTCCCTCAGCCAACACAATGGAAATGTCTGGCAGAGGCTTGAGAGTGGAAGTTTCTGGCTTCAATTTCTTTAACTTCTTCTTTAATGAAGGCTGGATGTCTGGGCTGGAAGATTCCAAAGTCATAGTTCCTTGAGCAAGAAGCTTAAACTGCTGATTTTCAAGACAAATCGAAAGAGGAAAGATGGCTGCACAGGATGTTAGGAATGAAGGCCTGACAAATAGAACACTCTTATTCACTTATGTACCTCACACTTTTGGATGTAGGATATGTCTGATGTACGATGCATACTAGTGCCCAGGCTTCGGTATGCTGGCCAGATGTATGTTGACCCTTGCCAGGATATCCCTATAGTAAGGAATGCTGCAACAATGATTATGGAAGGACATTATTAAGCAATATAGTAGTAAGTGAAGATATATTTCTATGGAACAACGAAATGATGTATTCTCTCAGTCATTATATGGCAATGTTTTCAACTGTTACAGCCACTGTTAATTCCTTTCATCATTCCTGCACATTCTAGGTCTGTACCTTAATTAGTGCTTATTTGAATTCTGTGCACTTGATATTGCTATAAACAATAGTTGTGAATGCTTTTTTGACATTCTCAGTTGTATAAACACTGTATGGCCTGTCTTGCCATTCTGGCCGAGGTCATGACTAAAAGAAGTCTTCAGAATAGTTCACTTACCCAGTTAATAAATATAAAATAAATAAATCTTAAAAAATGATAGAACTGGGCAAACAAAGCGTGATCAAGTCATTTATTTATTTCTATGATCCTGCCTAGGTTAGATAAGTCGTTTTTTAATATTGTTATGGTAAGAATATATCAGTGGTGGTACAGCGGTAGCGTTGTTACCTCACAGCAAGAGGTTCTCCTGTTCGATTCTCGGCTGGAGTGCCTTCTGTGTGGAGTCTGCATGTCCTCCCCGTGGTCGAGTGGCCTCCGAAAGACATGCGTGAATGGGCATGCCTTCGCTGAAGGTTGGGCGTCGGGCTGGCAACTGGTGCACCATAAAAAAAATCAACTGCCAATCATTAGTGGACCGAAGTTCCGCTGTGGTGACCCCTAACCGGGAAAATCCGAAAAGACAAACAACAACATTATGGTAAGAATAACTAAAACAATTTTTACTGGAAGCATCCACAAATGCCTTGGGATTCAAAGAGAACGTGAAAGCTAATCAATGAAAACTGAGTGATGACATCCTCCTCAAATCTGATGACCCCCCCACTGCATATGGGGATCCCTTTACTGCCAAATGCAATGCAAATTTGAATAGCTGCACAGATGTGTCTGTCCCTCTCTGAAGCAAATTCAATGCTACATTTATAAATAACCACCATGGTGGAAAGCAGACATAAACTGGCTCTAAAATAAAAGAAAAAAAAACTCACTGCACTCAATGATAAATGTAACTATCATGATGTCAAAAATGCTGTTGCTAAACTTAACAAGGAACTCTAGTCCCTGATCAGATCAATTAAAGTCAGATATGATGTAAAACAATAGCCACTTAGGCAAAAGAAAACTATAAAGCCTTCATTAACTATGTTAGGAACTTCTGCAACAATGCCCAACACTGCAGGGAGCCAATTGTCCAGGGTACCTTCTTTCTAAACTTTGTGAAAATATTTTAACATTATAACAGTCTGTAAATACTTCCAGTTTTGCAACTTATTAATAAGTTACATTACTGGAGCTTTTCTCCTTGGATCGCCACTATAAATGAGCATGCAATCAATGTCAAACTTTCCAGATAAAAGCATATAAAGAAATAAAATATCACATATCACATACTCAGAACACGAGGATGTACCTACTCTACCAGCAGATACATTTATCTCTAACTTCACTCCCCTTTCTCCCACTACATACCAAAATCACATACCTGCATATACTCCATCTCAAATCTCCCCAAAATAAGTCTTTAAAGCAATTTCCAAGGCCAAGAACACTACATTGATGCTGGGAGCTGAATAAAATACCAAGCTGCCTACTAACCAGCCTGAAACAGGACCCCCTCTTAAAGAGGTTACTCAATATCAAGTCTCCAAACACACTTTTCACTGAACAAAGGTGGAGCATCAATGAACCCTGGTAACTATAGGACCATAAGCTTGACCAGCGTCAACTGTAAGGCTATGGATAATAAATAAATAAGGACATTGGCAACCTACAAACTCTTAACTCAAGATAGTTTGGTTCTGTCAAGGGCAGATCCTGCCTGTTTAAGCTAGATGACTCTTCAAGAGGGTTACTGAAGCAATACATGAGAGAAAAACAGTGCATACCACATATCTAGACCTCACAAAGGGATTGGATACCATCCCACACTTGGCTATTGCTGATAAAAATCTACAAACTAAATGTTAATCTTCACATAACTCACGTGAAAGCAAACTGGTTCACAAACAGAACCCAGGAAATTAGGATATGCAGCTTTACCTACTCCAAAAGATCTGTCACTAGTGGTGTACCCCACAATTCAGTACTTGGACCACATTTCTTTTGGCATTTACTTTTCAGAGTTCTAAGCTAATGTAAAATGTTTGTGGCTGACCAAGTTTGCAGACGACTGTAAACTTTGTGCCATCTTAAACTCAGCAAAGGACAACAAGATCCTCCAAGAGGGCGTTTCCCAAACAAATAGCTGGTGTCATAACCATGGGCTAAAACTAAATGATAAAAAAGTATAAAAGTTTCCTTTGGTGTGTATGACATCCCCTTTAGCTATCACATCAAAAATACACCCCTGAAAATTGATTCGGTAATTAGGGACCTGGAAGTCTACATGGACAACAAAAAGTCCTTTGATCACTATGTATCCTCTATTGTAAGAAAGTCTTTTTTTCACTGATTATCTTATTACATAAGAGTATGGCATCTAGATCCATGGATATGATTGATCCACTGTATTTGGCACTTATTAGGCTGATCATTACCAATAAAGCCCCACCCCTTTGATATTTAGCTGTCCAAACACTTAACACAACTTGAATGACCTCAATACTTTCTCACCAAGAAAATCAATGGCCTAAATAATTAAAACTATAAAGACAATCTCAAAGCTTTGTCCCTCTTCTCAGTATCATACAGTCTACTGAGGGGTGATCTCTGCCTCACATACAGAGGTTCAACAGACACTCTACTCTTTGATTTACTGCACAATCACAAGTCTATTGGAGGAACACTCGCTCAACAGATCCTAATCTCTTCCGCCACATAAATAGAACATGTTAGTGGGACAGAAATTATCACAGAGAATACAACTTTGGAATAGTCTTCCTCATCACATAAAGCAAAGTACTTTTATTAATCTATTCAAACGTAATCTGGCAAATGGATGTGAAACTACAAATTCATCCATAGTTTAGCACCCTTGTCCCTTATAGATAGGAGTAAAGTAAACGTTCTGCCCAGCTATATGTTATTCGTATTTAACAAAGAAAAATAACCCCACACTCTGAAAGATGACTCAAAACACCAAACACCATAATGTACAGACATTAGAAACCCAGGGTTCAAAAGAACCCCAAAAGGCAATAAAATAAGTCAGTCCAAAAAAGTTAAATCCAATGTAAATAAAATTTATTGCAAAAACTGTCACAAGTTTAGCACTTTCTTTCCTCTCTGTAACTGTCAGAACTGTGTGAACATCTACTAATCATCAATAAATACCAAAAAAAAAGTAAAACGCCATTTCCTTAGAAACTCTGACAAAATGTTCCACACACATAAATGTTTTTTAAATTGTTTTCATATGAATTGTTAATAGAATGGTTATTAAACTGATAGTTGTTTATTAATTATATTACCATGATGCATTTATGGAACACTTTGATAGAGTTTTTAAGGAAATAATGTTTCCTTTTTTTGGTATTTATTGATGATTAGTAAGTATTAAGACAGTTCTGATGGAGTTCCAAAGAGGAACGAAATAATTAAATTGTGACAGTTTTTGCAATAAATTTTATTTACATTGGATTTAATGTTTTTGAACTAGCTTATTGCCTTTTGGCATTTGTTTGAACCCTGGGTCCCTGGTGCCTGCACATTGTGACATTTGTTATTATCCGTGTTTAAATTACAAGGGCAAAAAACTCCATGTGAATGCAAGGCTAAGTCACTAAAGATCCTATGAACCTAAAATTTTGTGCTTCATAATCAGAAAATGTTCAAAAAAGAGCTCATAGCTGAAATTATCTCACTTAGTATAGCAAACAGTTCTGCCACATTCATACAGCACTGTATATCTACATACCTGAAGCATTTATTTGAGGTGCAGTATTGCCTTCCTTAGATTTCTGTAAGAGGGGTGCAAGGTTGTGGAAGAGGTAGAATGTTCCAGAGGTCAAAGCCTGTCGACAAGCATCATCATCCTCCTTTAGGTTAAACAAGTAGCTGCAGATAAGACATAAACAAAGTATTTACTTATCTTAGTTTTATTCACTGGTGCAGGGTTCTTAGACCATGCTACCTGATTCAAGTATGCGTCCTTAACACAAATGAAAATCCATCTTATGTATGCACATACAGAGAAGCACTGGCTAGCAGCCTTAAAGCCTAAAAGATGCAAGTGTACCATATCTGCAACACTTTACTTTTCACAAACATATTCCAATTTAATTTGAAAGTCTCCATGGATGACACTTCTCTTTGCCCATTAGCAGAGTATTCCACAAAAAAGCCATTTTTTGAAAAACATTTCATCCTACTGAATGTAATTACAAGTGTTGCTTCACAAATTCTACCTCAAATATCCAATATAACCAATATAACTTCTGGTGCCTTGCTTAAACCAAATGAATACCTTTTCATCTTTAACACATTATGTACTGTGAAGCAGGAAAGATGGGATGACTTTAACCTGTGTAAAAAAGAAGGGAAGAAAAACCCTAAACTTGATCTGTTTCCATTGGACCTTTTCTAGTTTATTAAATACGGTTTTACTACAGACTATACAAGAACTCCATATTCTAAACCATGTTAGTAGACTAATATTTACTGCAACTATTCCAGATGATTTTACTCATAAGAGCCATAAAAAAGTATTGCATCAGTCTGTCAACATGCCAACAATTGTTTTCAATGTGGGACTTAAGGGGTAGGTTTAATGTCTGCAATCATACCCAAATCTATTTAAACACATTTCACTAATTTCCCTACTGTCTACTGCATGTGAGAACTAGATAATTTAATTGTCACAAAACATGCCAGCTAACCTTCCCACATTTACAAGATTACTTTCTATGGCCACATGTTAAAAGCACCCAGCCTTTTTTGTACTGCTACCTAATACTATCCAGACATTATCTCAGATTAGCCAGATTAATAATCAGCACTCTTCACTATTAAGACTGCTGATACACAGATGTTGATTAAATAAATGCTGAACAGAAGTCTTAAAGTGGAATTTTTGAAGTACATCAGTATTCAAAGACTGGGTTTCCCACAAATTCATCATTTAATTTTTACCCTCAACATTCTGCTAATAATGTAATCCATATCTAGCCCAAAACACACTGTCAGGATCAACAGCAGTCATTTATTTAAGGAAGGTGATCAACCAACTCAAAGACTTCACTCAGACCTACAAATACTTCTGCTTAAAAGTCCATGTTGACAATCCTAAATACATAATCCCAGAAATACAACAGACCTGATCTTTCTGCAGAAGTCCTGGAGAAACTATGCTGGGTTGTATCTGCATAGTCTACCGCTTTGAATCTGAGAGACAAAAAAATAAGTGACTATTTTTTAATACCTCTGACATGCAACAACTGGAACACACACAGAGATATCTTATTAAAAGGACACAAGGCCTAAATAACATTAGACTGTCAAACCCTGTCACTATACTCTGTATCCTACTGACTACTAAGAGGTGATCTGTGTCTGGCATACAGGTCATCCTCCAACCCATTACTGATGGATTTACTGCACATCACCTAGTCAAATGGCATCAGAAATACTTGTCTAGGGATCTTAACTTCTTCTGCAACGTCAACAGAATGGAACAGACTCCTCATCCTCATAAAAAAAAAGTTCATCCCTGTCCATACTCAAGTACAACTTGATGGGAAACAGAAAATTTAACCCATTAGTACTGCTCATGGACAGCGGCAGCTCCTAAATCCTTTATCCTGTGCATCGGTCCCTCAAATTATATATGATATGATCCCAGTTATTCTCAGTGGTAGCGTTGTTGCCTCACAGCAACAGGTTCTCCCGTTCGATTCTCGGATGGAGTGCGGGGAGTGCCTTCTGTGTGGAGTCTGCATGTCCTCCCCACGGTTGCATGGGTGTTAGAAAGACATGCGTAAATGGGCATGCCTTTGTTGAAGGTTGAACGTCTGGCACCTCGGCATTCGTGAAACTCTACTGCCAATCATTAGCGGACCGGAGTTCCACTGTGGCGACCCCTAACCGGGAAAAGCCGAACGACAACAACAACAACAACATGATCCAAGTTATTCTCATTAGGGGTAATAAGTAATTATCGACCATAGGATGGGTAATGCAAATTTGTAACCAAATGGGATATGTTAATTAGAGCACAAAAAGGGAAACTGACTAGGCTTAAAATGGCCTGCAAGGGCAGCTTGCCTATCAACCTATGTTTTTCAAAAAACATCTGGCTCTATATGAACTACATATTGTTTGAGTTCCTGTCCCCTTTTATACTAGTGCCTCTAATGCATCCTTCAGTGAAGTGGTTGCACCTCTTTCCAATAAACTAAGGCTGAAAATGAACATTAAGAGAAGGGTTAAGTTTTAAAGCAGAGTTTTTTCTACATTTTTGGGCAATTAATATAACCTTGACATTTTGATTATGCCTGGGCCCTGCAAAGTCATATGCAAGCATTCCTCTGCAAATGTCATATGGTCCAAGGCATCCGGTCTTGAGCCATTTATTTCAAAATCTGTGAGACAGCTTAAACCTTCTCTCACAGTAAACTGTTTCACAAAGGCTTCCTGTTGCTACTGTGTAGGTAAAGATCTAACATCCACACGGCAGATGTCAAAGATCACGTAAAAAGCTCCATTCCACTTTCTGGCACAAATGTGTAAAATACAGCCCTAGGTGATTTGGTCATGTTGACTAATGTCACCAAACCTGAGCATGGGTAGTTACTGGTAATAAGTGGGTGGAGGACCCTGTCTACTCTGTACTATGCCAGGAACCCATGCTAAAAGGTGGGATGGGTGTATGTGCCAATATTGGCCAGTGTGTACCCGCCATAAAGTCTGCAGCCCTGTGTCAATAAGCTACTTGCTGGCCAGTGTCTAGTTCCCAGCCTGGGTTACCTGGGATAACTCTGTTGAGCAAAAGCAGGACATAAAACCAATCAACCTGCCAAACATGAACAGAGAATTGCTACACAATGTAGATTCACTGACAGGACACAGCTTGGAAGTGGATGACATAGGTTCATAGGTTGGTACTAGGCTATCGGCCCTAGGGCCTATACAAGCCTAGCCATAACAATTCCCTGGCTATTTCTTCCCACACTATTTACTTCCCTGGACCCCCTGTCTAGCAGGGCGACTGACGTGATCCCCGGGGTGAATTTCCTTTCTTCCATCCAAACGTCAAGGTTCCTTTTGAAGAGGGCCAAGAAGGCACTCTGCTTGACATGTATGGGCGGTCTATTCCAGAGTCTGGGTAGTCTCTGGGTCAGGAACCTATCCCTCCAGCATGTTTTGTTTATTGTGATGACAAGGTTTAGATCCCAGAAGCATGTGGCTCTGAGGGATTGGGATTTCTTTAAGTGTAGCATGTCTAACAGCTCTGGGTTTGACATGGCCTTGTATGTTAAGCAGAGATCGCCTCTGAGTAGACGATATGTGACAGAGTATAGCTGGAGTTTTTTAAGGTGGTCAGCATAGGGCATCCGCTTTAGGCCTGTGATTCTTTTAGTGAGGTATTTCTGCGGCTGTTCCAGTTGTTACAGATGTCTTGAGAGGTACATACCAAATGGGGCATTGTATACTATAATGGGTCTAATGAGCGATGAGTACAGTGGGACAATGACCTCCTTTTTTTCTGGATGAAAAGCCCTTAATGATGAGGTGTGCCACATATAAGGATTTCCTGACTGTTCTGGCGATGTGGTTATTGAAGGCGAGACCACTGTCCACCTGTGCCCCTAAGTCTCTTATCACACTTTCAGTGTACTGCCACCTATGTGGTAATTCACGGGTACATGTTTTTTTCCAAAGGAGATAACTATACATCTCTTGGCATTGAGCTTGAGCCCATGGCTCTGGCACCAAGCATCTGTTTCTGTATGGCCCTTTTGTAGAGTATTCACATCATTTGGGGATTCAATAATGGCTCCCAGTTTGCAGTCATCTGCGAACTTTGTTAGCCAGAGTCTCTTAGTGTTGGCCTGTACTTCAGAGACGTAGATGCCAAACATGAGCTGTCCCAGGACTGAATCCTGAGGTACTCCACTTGTCACATGTCTGGAGCTGGATTTGGAGTCAGCTACTTTTACAGTGTGGGTTCTGTCAGTAAGCCAGTTGGCAACCCATCGAGTGACGTAGGGATTAATGCCCAGCTTAGTAAGTTTATCTATGATTCCAGAGTGGGGGATGGTGTCAAAGGCCTTGGCGAGGTCCAGATAGGCTGTGTGGACTGCCTTACTCTCATCCACGGTTCTGGAGACTGATTTGAAGATGTCAATCAGGTTCAGGAGACAAGATTGGCCCTTCACGAACCCAAACTGAGTGGGGTCCAGTGTTTGAAGGTTGCCAATGTTTTTGTTTATAAGTTCCATGATAATACATTCCATGGCCTTGCAGATCAGGCTCGTCAGACTGATGGGGCAGTAGTTCCCCGGATCCAAGGTGGATCCCCCCTTTGTGTAGTGGGATAACTGTAGCTGTGCCCCACTCAGTGGGCATGAAGCCTGAGGTGAGGGTATGATTAAACATGACACTTGGGTGAGGTGCCATTTCATTTTGTAGTTCATGTAATACACAGCCCAGGATGTCATCTGGTCCCATGGATGCTGTATTCTTAGCTTTGGAGAGTGCGTTTTTTGCCTGTGTGGCTGTTATTACCAGAATTTGGCAATCTTCCAGTACTGAAATGGGACGTTTAGGGGGTGAGAGGGGGGGTGAAGTTGGCACTGAATCGATCTGCCAGGATATTGGCAATATCCTTGGGATCAGTATATTTAATGCCATTCTGTTGTAGCTCAGAGCAGATCTGAGCATTGCCATTTAAATTCTTGACATAGTTATAGAATGCCTTGTGGTTGTCTTTGGAATATCTGGCAATTTTATTTCCGTAACTAGCTTTGGAGGATTTTACAAGGGATCTCAGCTTCTTACTGAGGCTGGTAAGGGAATGGTGATATGGAGGATGGTGAACATCCTGTTTCCAAGGGACAAAATGGAAGGGCAGTGCAGCAAAGCCACTTGGCTTGGCATCCAGAATCTACTACTTATGAGGGACAGGCTAGAAATGGTGGGAATTGTGGTGAGAGGGAGGCTTCAGAAGGCAGTGAGGAATATCATCAGAAATAGTGGCAGACTCATGACAATCTGACTCCAGTGTAATGATAGAGCACTATTCATAACTTCAGCCTATTCCCCACAGCTGGGTTGTGATAGTGAGGAAAAGAGGGCATTCAGACAGCAGTTGCAGGACCTACTAGATAAAGCAGGACAACATGAATTGGTGTTGTTAATGGGTGACTTGAATACATATATCAGGGCAGACAGAACAGGATATGTGGACTGCCTTGGTCCACATGAGTGGGGCAACAGGAATAAAGGACAGGCCATTCTAGGCTTCTGTCTAGTAAATGGCTTGATAGTAGCCAACCCATGACTCAGAAAGAGAGACAGTCACAAGGTCACACACAACAGTGGCCAACATGCAACTCCGGTAGAATTCCTCCCAGTAAGGAAATGGCAGTGGGGTTCAATGATTGCAAAGTCATCTCCAGTGAAACAGTCAACCCACAGCAGAAACCACAATCAGCTGCAAGCAGTGGTCAGAAAAGGATCTAAGGTCAACAGAGACCAGACTAAAGACATGGAAGATGACTAGAGAAAAAGTAAAACAGTTCAAGGAATTACTCAGGGGTCTCACAACCTAAGAAGAGGAAGAAATAGGTGGAGTTGAAGAAGAATGGTAGTGCCTCACAACAGCATGAGAACTGATATGTGGCCAAGCCAGGTGTGGAAATAAGGTACATAAGGAAAGCTAGTGGTAAAATCCAGAAGTCCAGGAAGTCATCAAAAGAAAGGAGTGTAGGAAAAAGTGGTAGATAGAAAAGAGTGACCAGACTAAGAAGGAATACTGGTTGGCTAACAAAGAAGCTAAGAAAGGAGTTGCAATAGCAAAGAACATGGAATTGGAGGTATTCTACCAGCTTCTCGAAAATGGCTCAGTAGGTGGCACAAAGAAACTATATCAGGTTAAAAGGCAAAGACAGAAAGACAAAGAACAAAGTCAGACACCTTTCATAAGGGATGCCAGCAACAACCTGCTCACCAGTCCACAGGACATCAAAGGCAGATGGAAAGAGTATTTCCATCAGCTTCTTAATGAAGAAAATACCACAGAAACTGCACTGCCCCAGACATAGCCTATGGTGAGAGGTGAAGAGGAGCCCGCACTAGAAGAATAGCACTATGGGAAATGAAGTCAGGGAAAGCAGCAGGCTCAGATGAGGTCACAGCAGATATGATAAAGATACTGAGTGAGATAGGGGAGAAATGGCTCCAGAGGGTACTCACAGCAGTGTGACAAGAACAGTGCATCCCAGATGACTGGAAAATAAGTATACTCATACCAGAATACAACAACAAATGGGACATACACAATTGTGAGCAGTATAGAGGTATCAAACTCCTGTCATACTGCATGAAAGTTCTACAGAAGGTGATTGATAAATGGATACGGAGAGTACTAGAATGTACGATGGGAGATGAGCAGGTCATATTCAGATCAGGATGCAGCACAAATGACCTGAAGTTTGCAGTGAGACAGATAGTTGAGAAGAAGCTAGAAATGAGGAAAGAGTCCAACTGGGCAATCCTAGACTTGGAGAAAGCATATGACAAGGTCCCAAGAAAGCTGATTTGGGCAGTAATGCAGTGGTTTGAAGTCCCAGAAACATTAGTTGCCATTAGTGCAGGCTATGTACAAGGACCCAATGACTCAAGTACAAACAGTGTTTGGTCTCACAGAAAGATTCCCAGTGGGAGTGGGTATGCACCAGGTTTCAGTTCTGAGCCCACTGCTATGGACTACATTACCAAACAGGTCGGAGGGGACAGATCAACAAAGTTGCTGTATGCAGATGATGTGGCATTACAGGAATATTTGAGTAAGAACTTCAACAAAGGAAGGGGGAATGGAATGCAAAACAGAAGGCACATGGGATGAAACTAAGCAGAGATAAGACAGTGGTAATGGCAGCAAATTGGGGAAATGAAGAGGCTGAGAATTGAGATAGAAGGGAAGACAGTGGAACAGAAAAACAGCTTCAAGTATCTGGGAGGAGTGGCTGAGAAGAAGGGAAGTCTAAATGAAGAGGTCAAAGTTAGAATCAGAGGGGCAGCAACCAACTGGCATAGAGTCTCAGGTGTAGACTATGACAGAAGAATGCCAAAGAAGCACAAAAGTAGAGTGTACAAATCAGTGGTGCAACCAGTACTACTGTATGGTACAGAAAACTGGGCAGTAAAGGCAGAGCAGATGAGGAAGCTACACGTGATGGAAATGAAGTGTCTGAGAAGGGTGGTAGGATGCACACTGTGGGACAGACGAAGAAATGTGGACATAACAGCAGAAGCTAAAGTAGCTCCAATTGCAGAAAAGATCAGAGAGAACAGATTACGGTGGTTCAGACACATGTGCAGAAAAGCAGAAGACAATTTGGTGAAGACTATTTGGGACAAACAGGAAGAAGGTAAGAGGAAACAAGGGCATCCAGCAAAGAGGTGGATGGTGTGTGTGAGAGAAGATCTGCAACAGTCAGGCTTGAGTGTCATAGAAGGCAGGCCAGTAGCAATGAATCAAGAGAGATGGTGACAGTTAACATGCTACCCTAACCCCATGTAGAAAATGGGAAAAATGGGGCTGATGATGACCCTTTTCTTTTGAGCAACTAAATGTTAAAAAAAAAAAAACGAAAAACATAAAATACTTGCATTTAAAACTCCTGCTAAATGCAGACTTTTAATTGAGCCTCCTCCAACTGTCACTATGTTTTTAACAGTACATCATTACCTCATTGTTTGTACAAAAGGGAGTTATGTTTAATTGTATAGTCACAGTAAGAGGTTCCCTGGTTCGATTATTCTCAGCTGGGGTATCTTCTGTGCAGAGTCTGCATGTCCTCCTTGTGTTCATGTGGGTTTCCTCTGGGTGCTCCAGTTTCCTTCCACATTCCAAAGTCATACAGCACGTAGACTGGACATTCTAAGATGGCGCTAGATGGGAGTGTGCATGCAAGTGTGTGATATGGATGAACTACCGCAGGAGGGCTAGCCACCTGGTGGTGTAAACCTTGGCTCTGGATGATTGTCACTACTAAAGTGACACCCCGTCCCCATGTGCAAAAAAAGGGAAAAGAGGTTGAGGATGGATCGATAAGGACTGTAAATCAGATTATAAATTGTCAAACTATTAAATTAACAGTATGGCAAAGTATATTTATTTTTTCCAAAATCGTATTTTTTTTTTTTTGTAAAGCTGTTAACAAAAATTAAGATTTAACCTAGTAGGACTAATCCATTCAACAAAACATAAAATATAATAAAACTGGAAATAAAAAATATATACAGATTGCCTTCACATGCCTTAAAAGGAAAAAAAGTGCAGTTTATCTGTTAAAATATCCAAAATAACTGCATGCTTTTATAAGATGTGCCCGGTTGCCAATTCTTGTATAAAGGGCCACTGTGTTAGTTACCAATATGTTATATGGGTAGGATCTACATTCTCATTTGTCCAATGGATTCCATTTACTCATTAAAATCTAGCAATGCCTCCAGTTTTCTCTAGGTTCAGCCAAGTGACACTTCTATGTGCCTGTTTTTACCTGTTCATATTCACATTAAAACCCGAAAAAAAAAATCTTCTTATGTTTAAGCTATTAAAGCTTACCTGGAGGGCAAACTAATGCTAATGAAGCAAAACTAAGAAATATTAAGTGATGTTGAACTATAAAATTATGCAATTAGTGTACATATTTCAACAACTAAATAACATGGAAAGAACTGGCTGGCCTGAAGCTTAAGCTCTTTAATGGGCAAACAAAAATGCTACTACCTATATACAAGGAGGCTGAATACTTCTTGATTTTTACAATTTTATGATTTCTGAGTTCTTTTAACTAATTTAAAACTGTTAACTAAACATCAAAAAACTACTTTTATATTGTAGCATATAAAATTAATTTTAAAATTTGAATCTAACAAGTAATACCGCTATAAAGATGCGTTTGTGATGAGCGACTTCCATATTAACAAATGCGGTTCAAGATCTATGACAATGGTTTGTATGATGATTACTATGGTTACCATTTCTCAAAAGTCTGAGAATGTATTGAGGAGAAGTTAAAGTAAACCTCCAAAGTTCTTGCTGATGCAGAGATAAATTAATTAGATTAAGTACAGCAATGTAAATTGAACTTACCATAACAGTAAATGTTCAAATGATCACTGCTGCACTAGCCTTATATCCTGCTAAAGATATAACAGTCAACCAGCTTCCAAAGCTTCAGGGCACCTTCTATGCACCCAAACTGTCAAGATGCTTGAGCTGAGCTGACTAAGAGAAAAGTTTAGGCACAAAGCCCTTCAGAGATTTCCTGCCAGCAGACAGAGCGAGTCTGAGCCCTGAAAGGACAAGGCTAAGAAAAACAAAAAATAAATGTCCACACCTGGCATAAAAACCAAGAGGATGGCTGAAGGGAGCAGCTACTGCAGCGCTGATCATTCCAACATCTACCATTATGGTAAGTTCAACTTACATATCTGTACTATGGTTTTCACATTGATCAATACAGCAGTAGCCTTAGATATATGGGTAGATTAACATGACCAACAACATTTGGGAGGAGAAGGATCCAGGAGCCCCTGGAGAATGGTTCTTGCACAGCAAAATCGAGACCGAGAGAAGGAATGTGACCTATAGTGCTTTGAAAAAGTATGTGCAGAGGACCAAGTAGCAGCTTCTAGAATACTTCTAGAATCCAACCGTTTCCAAAAAGCCACAAAAGAAGCCAAGATCCTTGCAGAGTGAGTCCTGATACTGCCTTGGAATAGATCTGTCATGGTGAGCATAACAAAAGATAATAACCGTAGACAACCATTTGGAAATAATTTGCTTTGAAATGGGTTGTCCCTACTTACCTTCACAAAAATGAAAGATTGATCCAAAGATCAGAAAGATTTAATTCTGTCAAGATAGTACCCGAGTTGTCTGTGGATATCCAAGGTTTGCAGTATCCTCTCTCTCTCATTTTTAGGTTTAGCAAAGAAAATAGGGAGATTGCTTAAAAAACTCAGATGCCACTTTAGGCATTAAAGAAGATTTAGTTCTCAAAGGCACCCAGTCCTTTTGTGGAAAATGAAGTAGGGTTGACCATAAGAGCTTACAACTCAAGATACCCTTCTTGCAGAGGTCAGAGCAATCAGTAAAACCAGTTTCCATGTTAAGAACCTCAAGTCAACCTCCAAAGCTGGTTCAAATGGAGTAAGTGTTAGTTTCTCTAACAGGAAAATTAAGATCCCAAGGAGAGGTCAACCCCTCTCAAGAATATTCTGACATATGACTGCCTTGAAAGACGAGGATCCATGGGCAGACATGCTGAAATGACTGATAAATAAACCTTCATAAAGGAATAAGAAAAGCTATAGGATAGTAATTCACACAAATATTGTAAAACCAGAGAACTACTAGCCTTGAGTGGGTGCTAGTTAGGTCATTGGAACCAACTACAAAACATTTTCCATTTACTAATACAAATCAATTATAAAACAAACAACTAACTACTTACATAAGTCCACAGCTGATCAGTAGATCAAAGTTATACATATCAACAATTAATATTTTTCAAGTAAATCTTTAACTTTAACCCAAAATTTATATGAACGTGTAATATTAGAAATTTTCATCTTTATAGTATGCAGTTAACTACTGCAAACAATTTTTGCCATACTATTAAATTCAACACTGGAGAGGGTAACTTTACTTTTCCAATTTCTAGCAATTACTTTTCTGGTTATAGGAAGAACAGACCAAAGAGGAACCATTTTTTGGAATTATCTCTGGAATCTGAACATTAAATAATACTAAAGATTTAGAAATACTACATCTATCTGACCATAGAGCTTGAATGAAATTATTAATTTCTTTCCAAAAAGGGAGATGACTTCACATTCATATACCATATGGGTCCAATCAGCTAATGTTTCAGAACCACATCACCAGAATTAAATTCTATTTGATTTATATATAACTGTAATTTTGTTCGGAGTGACAAAAGCTCTGTGTAAGAATTTTCAAGTGCAAATTTTCCAATATAATAATGATGTACTTTTAGCTGGAGATTTTAATATTATTTTACTGTATTCTTCAGGGAAGTCTTCATTATTAACATTTGAGTAGTAGTTCCAAAAGGAATTGTCTAACTATATGACATCTAACTTAAGAATTTTAAAAATTTGTGACAAATATTATTTCTTTTTCATTGCATTATTAATGACACTTAAGAATTCCCATAATCTGGGGCAAAATTTTGAATCTAGGTTAAATATCTTATTAATCTCTGTAGTCACAAAGTCTCTAAATATCTGTAAAATTAAGAAATTGTCAGAATCCTGATTGTATCCGGACCTTAATTAAACAACAGTGTGTGTGTGTGTATATTTACACAAATACACACACACACACACACACACACATATACATGCATATATACAATGCCAGGTTTCTGTGATAAAAAAAAATGAGACAAAAAAAATAATTTCAAATCTTTTACCACCTTTAATGTGACTTATAACCTGCACAATTCAATTGAAAAACAAACAAATCTGTTAGGGGAAAACATATAAAAATAAAAATGTGCTTCAACAAAGTATTAGTTTAAGGCTGTGCATACACAACAAATAATTAGTTTAAGGGTGTTTACACTTATGCAGCCAGCGTACTGTATGTTTTTATTTTTTATATTTTTCCCCTAACCGATTTGTTTTTCACATGAATTGTACAGTTTATAGATCACATTAAAGGTGGGAAAAGTTTTGAAATGATTTATAGTGGTCTCATTTTTAATATCACAAAAAACTGGCATTTTAACAGGGGTGTGCAAACTTTTTATATTCACTGTACACACACACACATACACACATATATATATATACATATATATATATATATATATATATATATATATATATATATATATATATATACATACACACACATATATATATATATATATATATATATATATATATATGCACACATACACACAAGTGTGTGTGTGTATCTATATATGTGTGTGTGTGGATATATATATATATATATATATATATATATATGTATATATATGTGTATGTGTATATATATATATATATATATATATATATATATATATATATATATATATATATATATATTAGCTGTACCTGGCCACGCGTTGCTGTGACTCAGTCTGGTAAAATGGAAAAGAAAGAAGAGAGAAAGCGCACGTTTCTAATATGTTTAATTTCACAATGTTTGTGGGTATACAATATTTTTGTTATTCCATTGTCTGTGCAGATATAGAGATTGTCTGGTTTGCCGACTCTAGAACATCCAACATATAATTGTCCATGTAAGACGCAATCCATGTGTAGATCTAAACCGCACAATTCTAAAGATTTGCCCAGAGCTTTTTTGATGGTGATTGCAAACGCCAATCGAATTGGGAAATGCAATCTCTTAAATTGAAATGGCATATCCGTTGGAATCATAGGAATGCGAGGAATGAGGACATCTTCACCTTTGAAAGGTCCTGTCAAGATTATTGCTTCTATGACTTTGCTTATTAATTTTTTTACTGCAAGCCGCGTGCCGTTGCAAAGCTTTGGCTGGTTGATATTTCACAACATGATAACTGGCAGGCCGATTTTCAACTGCAGTATGTGTGGTGGCATCCCCGGCTATTCGAGTGAATTCAAAAATTCTGTTGGATAATTAACCACTTCATCTGCTTCCACAACAGTGTCGACGGACTTGTATGTGACTGCCTCGTTTTGAATGTTAGACTGAATAATATTGTTAAGTTCATAGATGCCTTTGTTCTTGGCCGCAAGAATAGCTCGTTCAGTCAGCCAATCGTGATTCTTATAATTGGTTTGAATATTGGGAAATACTTTTTCAACCAATTCTTCTTTTGACGTCACTAAATTGCAGAAGTTATGAGGCAATGAAATTCATCCTGAGGTCAGATCAACCGGCACCTTTCCGTTCCCAATTTCCAGCAACTGATGTGAGAATATCTCAGCTGATCGATCGTTTTGCAGCTGGACATGCATATCTGTAGTTAATTTTACATCTTTACGTGTCACCACAAAGTAGAGTATTTCAGGCAAGCATTTATTTCGTCCACTGGTGTCAATCGAGGAGAACAAAGCAGATCTGAAGCTGCAGAACGCGATCGCCGTGCTCGCAACTGTGCATCCTCAAGTCTGGCTGCACGTCGCTCTGCTGCTTCCTCGGCCTATATTTGAGCCATTCTTTGTCTGTTTCGCTCATTTGCTGATGCCTGTTCTTCCTCAGTTTGATATGCAACTACTCGTCGCACTGCTTCTGCTCCGCGAGTACGACGACCTAAGTTTGACCTTCTGCGAGGCATTATTTTGATGAACTAAAGCAGATCGATTGCACTGAAAAAGAAGTAAGAAAGTTATAACAAAAACATATAAAATTGCATATTTGTATACAACTATATAGAATCCATAGTAGGTATATAAAAACACGCACATATTCAAATGCAACGTGTGACATCTATATAATAGTAGGTATAAAAAAAACACGCGCGTATTCGAATGCAACATTGTGTGAAAATTTCAAAGCAATCGGTGAAGAACTTTCGGAGATTTAAGAGTTTGAACAAACGAACATTTACATTTTTATTTTTATATATATATATATATATATATATATATTATACATTATATGATATACATGTATATATATATATATGTTTATGTATGTGTATATATATATATAGATATATATATATATATATATATATATATTATACATACATATACATATATATATATATATATATATATATATATATATGTCCTCATATAATATATATATATATGTCCTCATATAATATATATATATATATATATATATATACATACACACATATATATATATGTATACATGTATGTATATAATATAATATAATATATATATATATATATATATATATATATATATATATACATACACACACACATATCTATATATATATATATATATATATATATATATATATATATATACACACACACACACACACACACACACATATATATATATATATATATATATATATCTATACACACACACACACATGCACTTCACCATCTCAAAATACTGAAATCTCGAATTTCAGTATGTCGAGACTAAAATCCCGAAAGTCCACATGACCGAATCCAGAAATGTTGAATCAGTGGTTGTGGTGGTGCGCTGTTTTAATGGACAGCTGGAGATTCAGGTAAGTGTTTATTTTTTAAGGGTTTTGGGTAGGAATTTTAGTGTTTATGAGTGTGTTGGGAAGGTGTAGGTTACATTATGTATGTAACAGTGTGAGTGCGTAAGTGTTGAGAGTGGTGATGTTTGTACGTATGTGATATGTGTTTGTGTGAGGGGAGTGTAGAGTGTCTAGTGGTGGGTTTTGTGTCTTTGTATTTTTAGTGCAACCTTGGAGTTTGTATATATAAGCAGCGTGTGTGGGCGGGGGCTGGCCCCCCTGCTTATATGTAGGTATGTGAGTGTATTTGTGTTGTTGTGTTTTGTTTGTTTGTTGTAGTGTGGAGAGGAAGGTTTATGTGTGTTTGTGTGGTGGAGGGTGTATTTAAAAGTCACAATTTTGAATTTTGCTGTTTTGGGGTTTCAGTATTTTAAATGTTCGGTTTTATAGTCTCAACATTTCGTGATTTCAGTCTTTCGAGATTATAAAGTGAATCCATACATACACACAAATACGTCAATACCATATAAAAATTGATGCCAATAAATTAAGTTACTTACGTTTCAATACAGTATTTGTTGAAGTTATAAGTTTTTAAGCAGTCATTTGTATATGCAATTGGAAACAGAATATATTAAGTCTTTAACACAATGATTACAATATGTGAACTTTTGGAAGGAGGACATGAAGTTATTTAAATAAAGAATTTGAGAAGCGGGTGTAATTCCATTCATGAAAAAAATCTTTTAATAACCAGATACAACTATTGGGGACTATTTGTTTATGACTGGTTGTGAACTAGTTATTATTTGCCAATAATATTTCTGGATGTATTTGTTTTCATTTTGAATCATATGATAAATTTATCCACAATGCTATAACTTTTACAACTGCTGAAGTAGCATACAATTGAATATCAGGGAATCTTATTCCCCCATTATCCCAACCTTTTCTGTGCTAATCAAAGGATTAAGGTGCCAAAATATTTAAGTAGAATATTATTTCCCTTCTTCATCTATTTTTTTGTTGGAGGTAGTACTAAAGATGGTAAGACAAATAATATTTTAGGGAGAATTACCACCTTAATAAGCATTGATCATTCTTCTATTGTAAAAAAGAATTTGTTCCAATTGATGGCTAAACTTAAAATTTTATCAACAACCTGTTGAAAGCTTCTTTGTATCAATTCCTTTACTATCAGACATAACGGTGATACCAAGGTATTTTGTTTGATTGCTATTCCAATTGAAGTTAGAATATTTTTGTATATATTTTTAAATGTTTTATTAATTAATAATGTACTTGTTTTATTATGATTAGATCTTATGTTTGAGATTTCTTCAAATTGACTCAAAGAATGAATATGTTCTAATGAATTCTTTAGATTTCCTATTGTTACTAAAATGCCATCAGCAAAGAGATGAATCTTTGAAATCTTTTATTTCGATACCAGTAAAGTTCTTATTGGATCTAATACCATTTGCAGAGAGTTCTACAGCTAATGATAAAAAGTAAAGATGATAATGAACAGCCTTGTTTTTTGCCTTTTTGCAATTTATAGGAATTAGAAAGAAAAGAACATATTTTAACATAAGCATAAGAGTTATTATATAACTTAGAAATTAATGCAATTAGCTCAAGTGAGAAATTATATACTTTAGGTGTTTATTAACAGAGTCAAAAGCCTTATCTAAATTAAAACTAATGACAGTTCTTTTTATTTACACAGTCTATTAATGTATGTATTCTTATTATATTACCATGTACTTGTCTATTTAAATTAAAACCAGTTTCATCGCTGTTTATTAGTTTAGGTATGAGTAGATTCATTCTGTAGCTAAAATGGACATGAACATCTTATAGTCCACATTTAAAAGTGAAATGGATCTGTATGATGAGCACTTTGTTTGCTCCTTATCTTGTTTTAAAATGTGAGATAGATACAAGGGGAATATTTCCATGAATGGGACATTTCAGCAATTGTTTTTATTTCACTGTAGGCCTTATCTAATATTTTAAATGCATCATCTGGGGGTATTTTAAATAGTTTTGGTGTAAGACCATCTAGGCATGACACATTATTATTATTTTAACTTTTTTATTTGATTTTTTTATTTATGTTAAAGTGAAAGGTCTATCATTTTTTTTATTTGTTTATTTATTTCATTATTGATATTTTCCCTTAGAAAATTTTCAATTATATCATCATGACCTAGGTTACCTGTATTATTATTTATATTTTCATAAAATATTTAAAAGCCCTCAATGATACCTTTAATATCTGTTTTTTTTTTCTTTATTGCTTATATGTCTTATTAGTTGTTTGATATGATTTAGTTTATGCAAGCTTAAAGGGTTAACTGAATATACCTCAAGTTTAATTTTTTTCCAGGTTTATTGAAACATTATGATTTACAATTTCAACATATTTTGTATTAAAGTTTTATGTTCAAACTGAGTGATAATGTCATTTGGTTGCGCCTGTTTTGGCCCCTAGTGTATTGAATTCTTTGTCCCATTCTCTTGTTCTATTAATATAAGGGCTCGTAATGCTTCCATTTAAGTATGCCTTTAGTGAAACCCATAAGACAATGTCAGATATTTCACCATTCATGTTCATTTCTAGGAACATTTTGATCTCTTTAACATACCATACCTTGAATCCTTTTATTTTAATAATGTACACTGGTGATCTCCTGTGATGTACTAAATTGTCAGTTTTTAAAATAATATTAAAGCTTACAGCATCATGGTCTGATAATGGACATGAAACTATTGAAACCTCTCTGATATGTGATAACAGATTGTTTGAGACAAAAATTTTATCAATATTTATGTTCCATATCAATATGAATAATGGGTACATTGAAGCGAGCTTGTTTTCCTTAGCTCATACATATCACATATCCTTTAAATTCATTAGATTTACAGAATGTGCTAAGTGTTTGGCTGAAGATGTGATTCTCGGCTTTCTATCTGCAGTGGAATCTTTGATAAAATACAATTGAAATCACCAGCCATTATGACTTAACCTTTCATGTAAGAGGCTATAGTGACTAAGTAATTGTTTGCATCTTTAGTGCCAAACCCTGGAATCCAATAAGAATTCACCAATGTATATAGTTTTCTGTTCCACTCATAACAATGCATAGCAAACCATTTTTGATATATTTTTCTTTAGGCATTGCTGGTGAGTTCTTCCATAAAATGAGGGTGCCTCTTCTTTTAGCTCAAAAGCCAGAACCTACTAAAACCAAATAATTCTTTAATAAACGTTTATTTATATGTTTATTAAGTAAATGTGTTTCCTGTAAAAAATACTACTTGACCTTTACGTAATTGCAAGTATTTGAGCATACTCCTTCACTTTACGGGATTATTCAATCCATTAATATTCATAGATATGCATTTAAATCAGACAATTACGTAAGAGAGAAAAAACACAGGTATAATGAAATCACATTTATGTACAGGACTTACTATATACTTTATATATACCAATATGAAATCTTCAGCCATGGACAAAACTTTTGAAACAAACAAAAAAATTACCTACTGATATAACCCCAAAATATTCTACCACAGAATAACGCATTCCTAGTTTGCTGAACAAGATGAACAAACTACCTCTCAAAATCTACACTTGACTAGCAACGCTTAGCTCATGCTTTCTGATTCATATTAATGTGTCTCATATTTTTAATATGCTGCATCTTAAAAAAGCCTGTTAGTAAATTATTATGAATAAGAAAAGTTAAACAGGTCTTCAGAATCTTTATTATAACTTGACCAAATTGAATATCTCTACAATCAATTTCCCTCTATCTCACATTATCTCCCTGGATTACTACAGCGAGGAAGTCAGTTGTTATTTTCATATTTCTTAATTTATAGGGCAGGTGATTTATATTTTTCTATTATATTTATTATGTGCAAAGTTGTCATAGGATCATAAGTTCATAAATTAGCACCAGACTAACTGCACTTTTGGGCTATTCAAAGCCCAGTCAATTAACCCAAGTGAGAATCAAACCATGCACCTATAAGGTGAACACCTTAAGCACTATGCCAACCTCCCACCCTTGTAGACATATTTATATTACTTAACTATATACATATTTACTTATTCTGATCTCTTTCTATTTCTGTTTGCATACTATGTCTTGTACTATTACTATATTCCCAGCTTTTATATTTTAGCTATAATCCTAGTGTACAGTATCATACAACAGAACATTTATATTTACCTTTACATATTTGATATGCTTTATTCCGGTACTTCTGTTAGAATCAGTTCTATTTGTTCCTTAAATGTTATGCCTAATAGTACCCGAACAAACATCTGAGAAATCTACCCTTTTAAGATTCAAACTTTCCATAATAAATTGTTCTGAGATATTAAATTTGGCTATCATTAGAGAAAACAACAGAAAAACACAATCTAAATGTTTTGTCAGAAGTGTCTTTCTACAGGCTAGTATATAAACTATCTTTTTGGTATACTGCAAGCATTCATAACTGAATGCAATTCACTTGGCCGGATTCAGCAATCTCTGACCGGAGTGCAGGAATAGTGCAAAAACTGTTGCACACAATATGGCCGCCAACTGATCCAGGAACGAGCTCCTGGGACGTGCACGAGTGTTCCTACACTATTCCTGCACGGACACCACTGCTATAAGTTAATTATCTCATTTGCTC